>NC_044919.1:33884101-33985205 GCF_003576645.1 Ipomoea triloba | reverse complement strand
GGGGGGGGGGGGGGGGGGGGGGGGGAACTCAACAAAATATAGACTTTGTGAGTAATGTCATCTTATTTTGCCTTTACTATAGATATATAGTCATGGTCAAATTTAGAAATTGATTTGTCAAGTAATGTACATAATCACAATTTGGCAAAAGGTACAAGTCATATTCATTTATAATAAGACTAGTATAAGCTACAGGCTCTGCGCGGAAATTTGTGCCCAATATTAAAATAGTAATCATGTTAAAATTATCTTTTGCAATTTATTAAAACAGTAAATTTTGAAATCAACTTTGAACAATATCAAGAAAATATTTATGTTCTTGTATAATAATAATATTAATGTAAAGTATTTTTATAAATTTAATATTTATATTTTAGGAAATAAATAATTAAAGTGTAAGTGAAATCAAATTTATTTATTATATTACCCTATATTGTTATCATTAAAGAATATAAGAAAAGATATGGTGAATGCATGTGTATGGTAACAATAATGGAAAAAAATAACGAAAGTTATAACAATAGAGGTATTTTTGTCCAAAAAATTATATAGCACAACTCTTATAAAGTATAATGTATCAAA
This sequence comes from Ipomoea triloba, assembly GCF_003576645.1. NCBI lineage: Eukaryota > Viridiplantae > Streptophyta > Magnoliopsida > Solanales > Convolvulaceae > Ipomoea > Ipomoea triloba. The sequence goes on along the minus strand of NC_044919.1, from coordinate 33,984,623 downwards.
AAAAGTAACGGAAAAAAGGACATAAATGAAGGGTACCAACCTTCATTCACTCTTATTAGATTTTTAGATTTAGATTTTAGATATTAATTCTACTCAAATGCAAAGTGCAAGGTGACAAGATTAGAGAAGAAAACAACAGTAGACTTTATAGAGAACTTCCACTGACATAGGCATAATGTAAACTATATTACAGTTATCATTATAAAGTAACAACCATTTTAAAAGGTCAAATCTCGCTATAAGAATAAGTACCACACTACAACCATACCATGCCCAGCTTCCCCATGGTTCAATCCTCAAAAATCTTAGGAGGCTGTAAACATCCTCAATGTTGTTCTGTTACAAGAAAACAGAATGTCAGATTCTAAGTCTTAAAAGAAATGAAATATAAAAACATCAAGCATACAAGCCCAGGAAACTGCCTTAACCTGTAAAGTTAAAAATTGGGGAAAAAGAATCACAAAGGAAAAAAAAACACACACACACACACACACACTTTAAAGATTGTCTTATGATGAATCAGTCCAGAGATCATCAAACCAACTTATCCCAAATGTAGTCTTGAAGAAATATCTAAAGTTAACACCACAATGAAGGCAACATACACTATTAATCATTGCATATTTCAATCAGTAAACCAAGTGAAGTGGTAGTAGCACCGGCATAAAGCAATATAGTTCAAAATAAAAGAAAATAAATTGCCAAATAAGTTCCTTTAGATTCATCCAATGGTTTCTTGAAGGTTTAAAAAAATAAAAAAATTGGGAGGTCAAACCTAAATAACTAATATCAAATCATAGCTTGAACCATTATCAGCATTAAGGTCTGACACTCAACTAGGTGAAAGACTCCCAAGGATAGAACTGCATAATTTAACAGGTTAAGTAAAAGACCAATAGACCATGTTGCTTGATAGCCACATTAGTAACCTAAGTGTCATGTAGCTAAGCAATAGATAACCTTCTTATAGATAAAGTAGAATTAACTCATTTTAAATTTAATCCAAGTGAACAACCTATTCATTTAGTGAGCATACAAGAATACTCGCTACTAAAAACTTATAAAGGGTTCCAAAGATGCATTTACTATTAGAAATCAAGAAAAGAGACATACTGTCAAAGTTCCATTTTTCTAATCATGAAGGATGTCAACAACAATCTGACAGACATGTCCAACTAAGCATGAATTCTCAAATTGCTATGTAATTAATCATTTCATGATAGGTTGATTTGTATAATGCATAACTCAGATTCTCAGAATAACAGTGACGTAAATAATTTGATCTACAAAATGTTTTCTCTAAAAGTATACCTGGATGGGTGTACCGGTAAGACACCACCGACGCTCAGCAATAAGAGCAGATGCAGCTATAGAAATTTGGCTTTTAGAAGATTTTATGGTATGAGCCTCATCAAGCACAACTCTAAACCATCTAACTGAGAAAAGCCCCCCATTCTCCTCAGCATTCTGTAGTGCAAAAAAAATAAAAATAAATAAATATATACACACACACACAAGGGCAAAACCAAGTTTGTCACCTCCATCACTTCCTTTTTCTTTTTCTAAAAGAGGAGGGGGGAGTAAAGAGTATAGTACCTCACTAGAAAATTCTGATGCCAAAACTCCATATGTTGTTAGTACAACATCGCTTTGAGCAATAAACTTTGGATCCTTTGATCTACTTTGTCCATAATGAAGATAAAGACTTAAAGTGCCTGGGCATGCATGCATTTCAATCTCTGCCTATCAATACAAATTATTAATGAGTACCTAACTAGGTTACATAAGTCATTGTAAATTCTAAAGAACCATCCATTTTGACAAGCATACTTGAAACAGAAAAGATGTACCTTCCACTGGCCTAAAAGTGTCATAGGGCATACAATCAGATTGCCACCAGATTTTAGCGTTGGTTTTTGTTTCAAAAACTTCTCAAGACCAGGAAATCTTGCTGCTTTCTTTGAAGGAGTTGGAGATTGATCTGAGATATCACTTGTATCACCATTTTCATGGGAAGGCAGGCTTGTTGACTGGCTTCCTGGTGATCCACCTCTTTCAGTACAACTTAGAAGGAGAGCTATAGTCATAATAGTCTTTCCAAGCCCCATGGAATCTGCCAAAATCTACAATTTTGTTCTCAAAGTCAAAAGACTGAAACACAAATCAGATGGTATGACACAATGGACAATAAAGCAAAACAGCAACATACTCCACCCCTGGCCATTTGAAGGGTGCTTGGAAATTCCGTTGTTGCATCCCCAGAAAATGCATTCAAGTAGATCACTAGATCTCTCCTATCAATAAATAACTGTTACAAACAGCCAAACAGGAAATCAAATTATATAGTAATTGCATAATTAAAGCCTCATATACTTGTCTGCAAGGCGATATGCTTCCCAACACGGATGCAAAGTTGTTTTTGCATCATTCACACTGTGAACCTGCTCAAGTTGAGTCATCCAGTGAAGAGCCTGCTTCTGATAAGAACGAAGTTCACACTGAAGTGTACTAGGAGGTTCCATTTCCTAAAATACAAGGATGAAAATATGAGATCCATTTGAAGAACTCATTGAAATTAGGAAACAAACTAACAATTTCAAACCTGGCATGTACCTCTAACTTGGAGTTGTCAGCAAAACCTACTATATTTTCCAGATCAGTATCAGAGATTGACTCATCACCTTCAGCTTCACCTTCATTTGTGACCAATTTTTTGAATTTATTAGCATGCAATGATGGGGTATGAATGCCAGAACTGTTCTGTTAAAACAAAGACAAAATGTTTAAAAAGGAATTCGAACAGTAACACTTCAAGCTCTTCTGAGAAGCTAATCTTAGTGAGTACTATGTCACCACATGTTGCTTCCAGTATCTTGTAATTTGGTACTCTATTAACACACACATGGAGAGAGAGAGCAGGAAAAAAAAGGTGGGGGTGGGAGTGGGGGGATATATGCATAACATACAAAATTAGCAACCAAAATTATAAGTTTACCTCTTCAGTCAAACGACGCTTCCTCATGTACAGATCGCCTGGAGTAAACTCTGCCTAATAACATTCAAAAAGAAATTATGAACAAAAATGTCTTTTACACTGTTGGTGTTGAAACCAGGCACGCCTCTATGCAGAAAACAAAAACTGAAGAAAATTGTCACCTTCTGGAAAGGAGTAAGCCGTAGCAATCGAAACAATGTTGGAAGGGGATAAACAATTGATTCATCTGTGGAATTGTTGGTAGCCACCTTGAGGAGGGTCTTATGGCTTTTACGGAACATGGAACTGTTGATATACACACTGCATATAAAATAAAAACTTAAATAAAGCACATTCCATTAATCTTTATTTAAGTCAACTGACTGATTATACAAACTTGAGCCATCCAAATACTACCTGACGGACAAATCTATTGTGTCCATAATCCCCAATATGTTAGGAGCAGATTTACAATATCCCTCAACCCTAGCCTTCTTTTCCCTCACAAGTGGCAAGAGACATCGAGCCCATTCGTTTGGAATTCTTCCAATCTGTTTAAATTGACACAGTGAAATACACCATAAAGCGCAGTATGTGATATATCTATCTGCTTGAAGTTTCACACCGCTTGAAATATAAGCAATATACATGAGCTTTGCATTCTTAAATATAGTTTGCCACACTAAATTTTGTAGTATTTGGCAATTCTAAAAATTTTTGGTTTCATTTAAAGCTTCTGATTTCTAAACCTTGAAATGAATCTCATAAGAAAATTAATATGCACTGGACAAATATATACAAAAGGAGATGACTAGCAATGACTGTAGGCAGTAGATGCTACAAAAACCTTGTATTGTAACCTCACTTCAGTAATGTAAGGAGAAAATTACAGGACTTCTACACTAAGAAAACCATGCAGTTAATTTTGATGTTTGTAAATTAAAGGATTGGTTTGGTATCTTAATGATTTGACAATGGTGTAATCTTGTACCATGTAAGCCCCAAGTAAATACATTATAAATCCATGCATAATAGCCTCAGTTCAGTAATATAGGTATAAAATTTTACTACTATATTTAGTTATGGAATAAGTTTTACAAGCATTTGAATTACAAGCATTTGCAGTAACATGAAACTACATGAGTACCTCTCCAAGTGCCTTTGAAGAGAACCGCACAATTTCAGAGCAAGCAACCACGTGTCGACCTCGGCCAAATTTCCCCAAGGATGGTGAATTCAATTTCTTCTCAGCAGGAAAAGTGAAATATACTTCATCTCCGGGCTTCAAACTTCTCCCTTTGCAGGTTGACAGGCCGGAAACCTCACTAGTACCCACAAACCACCACTCACTCTCCATCTCACACCCATCAGCATCGCTTCTGCACCCATTATTACTCTCCCGGTTCTCAGTCTTCTGCTGTGAACCATTATCTGAAATCGTACTACGCTCGCATTTCTTATCCTCACTACTACTTCTCCTTGTAGTTGAACCTAGACTTTGTGTCCCTGAGCTCGAATTAAGATTGGGTACCTTAGAGGTTTTCCTAAATTCTAACTTTTTGAAACCCGGGGTGTCAAAAATGATGTTAATTGCGGCCGTTGCATCGTTATTTGCCATATGAAGAGCTCGAATTATATCCATCTCGGTGTACTCATCGCCGACGATGGACCGGACCGTAGAAACAAGTTCTTCAGGTACTTTGTTACCCATTCCTGTAATAACTGCAGGGAATTCCCCCAATTTTAATTGTAAAGGAAATAATCTTCTGTAGAATTTGGACTTTAACTTTGATATCTTTAGGGATTTGTAACTCTAACCCTCAAATTGAAGGGGGTTTAGGGGAGAATTCGAAACCCTAGTTGGATTATGGATATGAATGCTCGCGCGAGATACCGTATTTCCCGCCATCCGGTTTTAATGGGAGACTTGAGAGTGAAGTATCTTCTATGCATCGCTAGGATCAACCCGTCTCTGATCTTCGGCTCGGCGGCTCGCGCAGCCTCTTCGTCCGGCTCGTTTGGACAAAAAATCTCCTAATTAATTCTATAATAACGGAGAATAAAATACGGAGTAGCTTCTTAGAAAATCTTTTTTTTTTAATTATACTGTATTAATTTTAATGATATAGTTGTTTTTGCCACTCACGAACTATTCTTACATAAAGTTTAGATCATGGAATGAAAATTAAGAGATTTTATTTCAAAAATTTTGAATAGAAGAAGAATATAAAAAGAATTATATTTAATTGTTTAGTTTGCAAAAGAAATAGATATATAGAAGGATAAAAGGAATCAAATTCTAGTTGGTTTATAAACGATAATATAGTGTGTGGCAGTGTGTTTATACCCATCCACTTTTTATTGCATTACTTTACCATTAACATTTTTTTTTATTTAATGAGCCCATTAATTAAGTGTCACCACTGAGAGGTTCTATGTGATAAAAACTTACAGAAAATAAACATTTTCTTTTTATATGTATATTAGAGAGTTTAAGTTATTGAAAAATTACCAAACACTTTGTACTCAGTTGGTACCTCTGTGACTCTCTTTGAATGAATGTCACAGGACTCAACCTTGTAATAGAGTTGATAATATTTGAAAAAAAAAATTCCATGGAAATTTTTTGCCAATAATTATATGTTGAATCTTGGTCCAAAAATATTAATATCTTAATTTTTGCATTTTTTGTTTTTACAAATAATGACACTTTTATTTCACTAACAGAGTCAATAGTCAAATCATACTAAATCATTCCCCTCTTCTCATTAAAATTTTTACCTAATAAAATACATATGGATCACAAACCTGCAATGGTTACATTCACTTTGTATTTTGCTATTCATACTAAAGAAGCCAATGATGTAGAACCTGACTAAACCAAGAGAATTCAAAGGTGAAAAATAATACTAAAATAAACCCTCAGCCACCTCGAAAAGGAAAACCTCAAAAAGCACAAAGTATTTGTGCAAAGAATCCCAAAACTGCAACCTGACTGCCCAAGAATCCCATAATTGCTATAACCCAATTAGATACATGCTCATCACTGCTCCCGCCAGCCCTTGCATTCAATTGTTTGAGACCCACCTCATCTTTTTACACGTGTGGACTCGATGTATAAACAAATTGTACAAATGTTGGTTGTGCACAAGTGTTTGACAAATTAGATTCACTCAAAGCAAACCTGCAAGTAAAGCCCCCGGATCTGATGCCACTGGAGGTGGGCTAGCTGCCCGAGGTTGTGAAGGTGCTGGCATGGCTGGTCTAGGAGTGGCTGTAGGAATGCTAACCAATTGTTCTTTAACGAACTCCTTCAACCTATGCACAGGACGAAGATTGGTGGTAAGTTATATATAAGTTGTCTACATATGTTTGACTGGAATACATACTCCTATTCAAAACAAATTTAACATACTCAAATGTTAGTGCTGGGTCCCCAGAAGCAACTGTCATACGCAGCTGAGTTCTATCGGCAGGATCTGTTTCTATTCTTATCTGTAAATTATTGCAAGGACATTATATTGTGCTCAACAGAATGTTCATCTTGGAAATCTGTAATCGAAATAATCCTTTATATTTTTCTTTTAAAGCATCAGAGAACCTCTATAAGCTTACCAAACACAGCATGGCTCTTGTACTCTCTGAATAGAAAGTTGTGCTTATAACCAAGTTATTAGCATTTGGATCCTGAATAAGCAATTAATGTGCAATTTCAAGACTTAAACAATGAGGCAAACATCATAAGTGAATCAGGGAAACAAAAAGAGTAGCAGCACTTACAAGTCCCGGACAAACCATCAATTGCAAGCTGCTAAACAGGTTTGTCATTTCCAAAAGTGGCATTGGTCTTACACCTCGAACCTGATCAATATTATAACCAAAACAGGCAGATTTTTATGTTTCTACTGTTTGAATATTAACCTAATTTAAGCATGCAACTGAAGTTTACAGGTACAAACCACTTCTTGGAGTTTCAATGGTGGTCCTGATAATGATCTCCACTGTGGAAAAAATTCCTCAGCAGTTACTGTTATTGGCTGAAGAAACTTGTTCAAGGCAGCGGGAAGCCGAAGTTTAATATTAACCTATTAATATGCAAGAGGTCACAGTTAGCAATAAAAACAAGAAGTCTTTTTGCTCGTTCATTAGCTATGCTAGAAATTAGAACTTATAAGACAATTTCTGGAAGAATACCGCTTGGGTCCCAAACTTATAAGAGAAATCAAGAACAGCCAGATCCCTACTTGGGTGCAGGTTGATTACTTCCAGTGGACATTGAACCTGAAAGAGTTTGTTTCAGTTTAAAAGATTAATAGAGCAATCCATGTAACCAAGAAAGTGATCACAAAATCTACTTGTGACATAAAGCAGAATCAGGAAAATGACCTGTGCCCGTGGAGGAATAGTCTCAGGTACTAATGACAGCTCCATCTTCAGATGCGTTGGGGGCAATACTAAAGCTCGAACTGATGCAAGTGGAGCAGTATTTTTATTTCCCAAAAAGAGGACAAGCCGTCCATGATGTGCTCGCCACTCAGCTTTTATGCCAATCTAGAAATGAATGAACAAGTAAATTAATAGCAAACTGAAGTCCATAGACCATGAAAAAGGTTGCATGCATACTATGGACAGATATTTACCTGTATATAAGGATCTTCATATAATACACCACTATCCTTGAGGCATAATGCATGAAACCTTTCTGCAATATTTCCAATTGGCTGTAAAGATAAAGCAAAAGGTTCAGATGCAAATTGGACCACAATGCCTAAATTTAACACACATATTTAGCTTTGAGATTTTATCCTTGTCAGATGATTTAGAAACCCAAAGTACAAAGATCTTTTAGAAACCAGAAGTAAGAAACAACTTCCATGCTATTCATGCAACATCAGAAAGGGGCTAGAACATTTCTCAGCTAGCAGAATGTAAGTATAATGAATCGTATGATCAGCCTCCAGGCTCCAACTGAAGGTGGTATTGATATGTAAGTAGTAGGTAGTACCTGGACAGTATTTGTCTGCTCTTCGACTGGTGCCAATGCTAAAGCCTCTGGCGGCATTGGAGCACCTTTAGCATCGGATGCCAAATTTGTGTCAGCTTGGTTACCACCAGCTGGAGGGCCTTCAATAGCTAGTGGACTTAATAGATCCCCAAGAAGATCAGGTGAAGGTGTTGAAGAGGGTTGAGGTTGAGGATCAACAACAGTCAAAGTTCCATTTGCCTGTGTCACACCTTCATCTGCTGAGCTATTATCCTGTTCAAATGGTATGTCTTATTGATAGTAAACACACAGATCCCTATTACCAACATCACAGTCCATAAAAATCAAGATGGTGACAGACATCTTACCACATTGCTCATGGTTGGTATCTTTACAAGACCTAGCTGGTTAACAGGTGGACTTCCATTAGTTAGGTGTTGGTCGGTCACTACCAAAGCATTAGAAGTCTGCTGCTGTGCACGCAACTTGATTGCACTTTGGTCAGCAGTATCAGCCTCAGTTTCCACAGCTTTTTTTATCAATGCAGACTAAATTCAGAGACACAATATTAAAGATAGCATATATTGCAAAAGAATAAAACAATTAACATTCAGATACTATAAGAGTGAACAGTGTAGAAACAGTTCCTTCTTCCAAATCAATAAATAAATCATTTAAAGAATTACATTGCTAAGCAAGTTCTACATGTGTACCTGTCGTTCAGGGAACTTTGGCATTTCAGCTAAAACATCCTTCAAAACTGCACCTTTTTTACTCAGTTCAAGGTATTCTACAGCTCGTTGTTGTATTTCAACGTCAATACAGCTTTCATACCTGAACAGTGTGCAGTTTTATCATGGCATTTGAACATTTCAGCAAGATTGCATGCTCTATAAAGAGAAAATCACACTAAAAAACCAATCTTACTTTCGGAATATGGCCCAAATTTGATTCTGCAAGTCTGGATCTGGTTGTTGTGTGTGCATCAAAATCTTAGCATATGTTGATAGGAGAATAGGAATTGTTGAAGTCCTGAGCATATTCAATTTAATTGAATTCAGATGTGAGATAATACAAATAACAGAAAGATGTCATCAAAGGTCAAAAAAGCTCTTACGAAACAGTAGGAAGCTTCTCGTGTATGCTGCTAAAGATTTCCTTTGGACTACACCCAGGCCGTCTTGCCAGAATATGGCTGTATTCTCCAAGGATGTATGCACTCACCTGTACCATTTTACAATGCCAAATCATGCTTCAGTAGTTCCACACTCTTTTAAGTCTTAAATCTCAACAGAAAAAATTAATAGATCATTAACAAAGATTAAAAAACTATCAAAGCAAATTATTAACTCTTTGAAGCTTATATATCTTCAATTCTTCATGCACCACTCTATTAAAGAAAATTCAGAACAGTCTAGCAGACACATCGGAAATGATAGCAAGAAGTTGGCACAGATTACAGGAGAGCTGAAATGCTTGGTCAGTCTCTTTGGGGTTGGATTGTGTAAAAGAATGCCATTACAATGCAAAACGCTGGCCCCTGGTGTAAAAAATAAGGTTGCACTCCAGATAAATGTGACATGTAAAGGTCAAGGTGCAGTCTATTCTCCATTTGTACTGACACTCTGCATATGGCTCATAGATTCAGAAACTTCAACCTAGTCATGGGTGGTTGGCCATTTTCCCTGGCACAACCCTCAATAAGTAAGCTGCTCCAAGGACTTAGTGAGTAAGCAGTAAATTGAAGTTCAAACCTCATCTCATCTTTCTTCTGACAAATGTAACTTTCTATCCAACCCCACATGGTAAACAGGTTAATCAAAACTCCAGTTTCCCTTCACACACTTTTTTTCCCAAACTAAAGCATCTACCTAAGTCCACCTGTTCAAGAGGATTTCCTATGCCAAATTCAATGCATGGATGAAATAGGACAAAGTGCATAGTAAAACAATAAGTTGATAGCTGGCTACTAGTAGACTTGTACCAATTCAGTTAAACATATCAGTGAGATAGCTTAATAGGTGGGTTATGCTACATGTTACAATTCAGCATTACTGCAACACGAAAACCTCAAGAATCCAAAACATGCATACCATCCTGTTCGAAATGTTCTCATATTGCAGCATTAAAATTTTCAAATATCATAGAACTGAAGGCAATAAACTCACCCTAACCATTGTCTCATGAATAGCAGGCTTATCAAGATACTCTTTAGCTTTCAAAGCTGCATAGGGCTGATACAAGAGTGCAGAAGTGAAAATCAGGTCACTAGTCTAAACATTTAGAAGAAACAGAAAATTAAAATGTGTGTAAGGGCATGACAAATTCCAATTACCTGTAGATCCTCATTGTTTGTAACAAATTGCACAACACGAAACCATATATCATCACTGACAAATTCTCCTGCCTTGTCAATCAACTGTAGGATCACATCAACATACCTGTGTAAGAAATCACCAAGGCCGGGGTTAGATAATAATGTCCAAAGGCTCCAAGAACTAATTAAATTAAAATCACTGATTAAAAAAAATTCAGAATGTTTATTCACCTGCAAGTAAAAGAACAAGGTGGCAAAATGAATGGACATCTTATACATGTAGAGAAATTATGTACAGTGATACAAGCATGTAGAAAAGGGGGAACACTTTTTAAAAAATATTTGCGTTGTATTCTCAATCAAATATTCCATACCATGATAAATCAGGGGCAAACTTCTCTGCAAGAATTGCAATCTTTAGTGACAACTCCTCACGCATTGCAAAGTCTGCTGAACTAAGATACTGAAAACAAATAAAAGTCAATTACATGTTCTCTGCAAACTCTGCTGAACTAAGACACTGAAAACAAATAAAATTCAATTACATGCTCTCTCAACATTTCAATTGGAATTTTCATCACATTGAAATGAACAATATAAGAGAACTATGTCAAACACAACTAAATACAGAACATGGATGTGACTTTTACCTGCAATAATTCTTCAACTATGTCTTTTGCATTAGAAACATCGCACATTCCATACAGCAAATCGAGAGCACGCCTCCTTATACTGTTTGAAGGAATTTATGTCAACAAAAAGGAAAAGGTGGAAATTAAAAATCCTAATATATCATAGCTTTCTGCAATCAAATCACTGAACACAGCATAAGTGTATAAACTTAACTAAATTCAATGAATAATCAAATTTATCTCTGAGAATTTATCAAATTCCAATTTAGATCACATGATTCACATCTTTTTTGAAATAAGAAGGAATTGATTAATGTCCTCAATAATAAATACACATCATAAGAAACCAAAGCAGGGGTTTCAAAGAAAAACAGAAGGGATGCTTAACCTGATATCAGGATCCTTAAGTGAGGTAACAATCTGTGCTTGATGTCTTTTGATTATATCCTGTACATCTGTAATCATCAACATCCGAGTCATATTTTCCTGCAAATAGTAAAAAGCAATGATGCAATCAAACATTTATCTAGGTCACTATCCTTTCACTCTACCACTTTCACAGCTCAGTTGTATACAAGCAACGAGAAATAAGAACCAATAAATACTTGAAGGCAGAATATGCATGAGAGGACCTCCTAAATTGGCTCAAAGTGATGAAAGTAGTCAAGCAAATACTCTGCAGCAGCTTACCAGGCCAAGATAACGAATATTTGGTTCACGGACAGCAATAAATTTTCCAAGCAATGCAACACATTGAGACATCATTTCTTTTTCGGCATCAAGATGCATGACCTGCATCACAGCAATAAGAATGCAATTGAAGTTCTAGCCTCAAACAAAACCTCAAAGTTATGTATTGCAAATTGTGTCTTACAAACAATACTAAGATACATGAGATAACATAACTAAGGAGTAAGGGATACATAAGCGATAAGTTCTTTTTTCCTAGGGCATAAAATTAATAAGAACACACCAAGTAGTGGCCAACAGGGTTAAACAATTTATTATTAATATTTTTTTCATGCATAAAAGTCCACTCATCCAGTACAGGGGAAATTGGTACAATAGTTTTCAGCATAAGATGCAACAAACCAGGAACAGCAGTCATCAACTGTAGTCAGATGGAACGGAAATAAAAACATGCCAATAGTGGTAAATCAGTGTTAAACAATATAAATTATTATTCAAATATTTTTTTCATGCACAAAAGTCCACACATCCAGTTACATAGGAAATTGGATTCAGCATGAGTTGCAAGAAAACAGGATCAGTAGTCATCAACTATAGCCAGATGGACCAATGGATGTATAACAGGACCATAGGTTCAATAGATACTGGACACCCACATGAAAAAGCCACTAACTTACAAAGCAAAGGCACTGGCAAATACATAAAACCCCTTAACTAACATCAAGACATTATGTTCTTTTGGACAATAACTCAATGACCTGGAAGGACGATTATTCCACTGCCTAATGACCTATAGGACACAATCACCACTCCATCATCTTAATTCTTATCCATATGTCATTCATATAAATTCATCAGAAGGGAACTAATGCACAGCTATTTGCTTAATCAGAAAGTCACAGCACTCTTAAACAGAAAACCCTCCATCAAGAAAAACTTTTCTAGTATATCAAACATCATATCCACTAGAAAATTACACAGATTTATGAATGTTGCATGGAAAAAGAAAATATGAAAGGCGTTGAGGTCCATTATAGCTGAGCACTAGTTACTGCTGAGATGGAAAATGGGGACAGGCAATTTTAGTTTAAGATATCTAATTTCTACTTTTTAAAAAAAAATTATACTCAAATTTTAATTATATTCAAGCATCATATTTATTCCAATAAAACAATAAAGCAGAGCAGGATGCAATATATCTACACCACAGCACAAAGGGGGCCTCCTACAAGCATTCTGGTAAGTGGAATGACTTCGGTATGGATTTATTTATTTATTTTGCTTGATACAGTGATTACAACATTACAATACAACTAATTGCTATACCAATGAATACTTTAGAATTACATGAATAGCAAGGAATATAAACCATTACAACACATTATTATAATACCCCTAAATAAAGGGGATAAATAGCTTGATTAAATAAGGATTATAGCTACCTCACTAAGGAGGCAGGGAGCAACTGGGCCAAGGCCATGAGACTTTGGTATGAATTTATAATAATTTACATTAGGAAGATGTAGAAATTCCACTCAAGGAAGCAGGAAATGAGCATGAAACAAAATTATAAATTTCTTTATATAAAAACAAATCTGGAAACCATGCAAACCAGATCCAAGTATTTCATTTCAAAAAGCAATTCTACTGCATCATACAATAGTTTACAAACTTACAAGAGAAAGGGCTTCAAAGAGAACGGCATGTGAGGCATTGTTCTTGTTCACATTTTTCACAACATCAGTTCCCATGAGTATACGTTGTAAAACCTAATCAATATAAAGGAAATCAATTATGATGAATTCTTAAGAGTTCTTTTTTCCCTTACAAGTAAAATATATTTACATTTTTTGTAGGGAGTGGTGGTTAGAAGGAAGGAGATTGAACCTCAAACAGTGATCTACGAGTGTTTGGATCTTCAATAGTCGGAAAGTATTGAAGTGCCCTCATTGTCTTCACCTGCATAACATAAAGGAGTAAATAGGATTATCAAACTTGACCAAAGATGCTGATGCTATCACACAGTTGATCATACATTCTCATTATTAATATTTCCTGTGTCCCTAATTTATTGTCCCATTTGTCCACATAGGCTAGACACGTAGTTTAAGCTTGTTCAATGTTTTGACTTCTTTGCTTTTGTACAATATTCAGTAGTGCTCCTTCTTTTCCATCTAATGCATCAATTCTTATAAGAAGAAGGGCATTTGGATAAATATTGCATTAAATATTCCTTGAATAGTGATAGTAGCCAATTTTTGCTACATCCCAAAATGGAAGTGCTGGCAATATAAATTGGAGGGAGGAAGTATTATCTTTACTATTTCTATCAAATAAAATGACATGGCACCATTTATCTTTTTGAACATTCTTATCCCATCTCATCTTTGTATTACTACCAGCTCTCATCAAATAGAAAAACATAGACATACCTGAAGCCAAGGAGACGGGATTCCATAGTAAGTGTATTCTTGTGGAACATCTTGGTTCCTGGCAAGTCTTTCCAATATTCTTACACACTTTGGAAGAGAACTCCAATATGCTTCATGGTTATTTGACACTAAAGCCACTAACAAACTCATGGAAGATGTCAAGACACCCAAGTCACGTTCATCCAATATTTGTGCCATCCAATCTGACCTGCAATATAAGCAAAACACCAATAACATAAAGTATAAGTTGAGTAACTCCATGAGCTAAACAAAAACCTAACCATGCTTACCAGCCATCTGCATTCACCACATCAGGGTTTTTTCTAAAAAGACGTAAGAGACACAATGCAGCTTTCTTCCTGACAAGTGGCCGGCAGCTACTTGAAATCTGAACAAGAAGAATGATCTCAAACACCAATTACGATCTTTCAATACCCATAAAATAATAGATAAAGATCCTCTTACTAGTAGCTTTTGCACATCAGGTGCTAGAGATTCAGCAAATTCCCTTCCACCTATATTTCCAACCTGCAGACGTGCAATAATTGAGTTATGCACAATGGATAGCCATCTAGAGCTTCAAAGCATGTTAAACAACAAGACACATTTAAAGTTAGAAGTAGTGTACAATCATACCAAAGTTAAAGCTAGGCACTGAAAAGTCTCATTGCGGCCAATTATGTCATTCCGCACAGCATTGATTGCTAATCTCAAGAAATCATGATTCTCATTCAGCAAACAAGAAGTGACTATGTAACCAACCTGAAAATAAATTATTTTTTTTTTTAAAAAAAAGAGTTAATCAAGCATAAGTATACAGGTACATCTGCACAGACACAGACCAACATATATCCATCAATCCATTTATCAATATAGCACGTGTAGTGTCTCTGATTGCTTACATACAAGTCATGAAAGTGGATTTCAATTTTCTCTAAGAATACCAAGAACAGGTTACCTGCTTCTCGGGATACTTTGGAGCAGATATCAAAGAAACTGCTTCCATGTGACCAAAATCCACATCATAACCAAGCATATAAATGTAAAGCATCTTCCAAACATATTTCTTCTTCTCATAAGGAGTCAAGCCCTGTTAGAACAAAAATAAATTGGTAGAATCAAAGTCATTCATAATAACCAGAACAAGGAAAGACATCTTGAATACGGGCAAAAGATGACAAGTGAAAATCAAGATAAGTGAACTTCTTAATTTTTTTTAGCCTGAATGAAAAATTATCCATGACATACAATCATTTGAAACACTAAGGTAGTTTTTCAGACACTGTCAAGAGCCATACTAATCAAAAGCATTAGTTTTTAGTTTATTTTACACAATGATTATGATATCAAGAAAAGATCTCATATTATGCATAGCATATCCCAATCAATAAGGGAAAGATCAATATACAATTAAACACTAGTTCAAAGTAGTCAACTAACACCTGAAAATAATTTAAAACTGTTTATGTTTTTCACTAGAAAATACCTTTTGTGACCACTTACCAGCTCTTATTATGATGCAATGTAAAAGGTTCTCTAAACAAATGTATTGAATTAACCTGCATTCGCTATCTTCTCTTGCTCTTATATAGCTTGCATATTAAGATTTGGAAAGATTTAAACATAGGAATTGTGTTCACACTGTTATATCAAGAACCACTTACTCTGTTAGTCCAATTTGTATATGGACATGACTATTTACTGTAATATAACAAAAATGGGCAAATGAAAGGCAACATGCCAACATTGTACTTCCTTCCAACCGAAAGAACAGGAGGCAAAAGGAGTATCATGTTGAGAACTATTTCAGTAATGATGGTAGATTGAGAATTAGATTAAATAGGAATACTCTTTGCTTAGCAGGTTCATCTGAAAGAAAAAACTGGAAAGAGGCAAATCCAATTTAGTTTTGGATGTTCTCACATAAACCATCCTCCTATTCCCTTATTTAGTATGAATTTGACCCCAAGGTGAAGAAATTAAGAAAGTATATCAAATGCTAACTTTTTATTCTCTCAGAAATTAACACCTTGGCAATCAACTGATCAAGAAATAATAAACCATATGGAGGAATGGGCTATGGCTTGAGACTTGAGAGGTAGGTTTCTGGCAATAGCTACTACTACTACTACTACTCTCTCTTCTCTCTCTCTCTTTTTCTCTTTGGTGAATGGTGATAAGTGTGGTGATTGGTATCTTCCAATATCCAATCCTTATAGTAAAATGAAGAGGTTTAGGAATCAACCAAAAGATAACAAATAGAGCTCTTCAAGAAAATTGGGTCAGCTTTGGTATTTCAAGGAAAACCATAATGTCTGTTCATGACATTTAGTAATGATACAGAAAGACATAAATTTGTCAGGCAATGTAGAGCAAGCTACAATTGCCACATGCTTTCCTCCTAAATCTGTGCTAATCTGTGGGTGGCAAATCCTACAACTAATCATATCTCATCAAACAAAATGTGCCAAAGTGTCCATTTAAAACTGACTAAAGGGTTACAGATTCATTCTAATTCTTTCCTTCCACCCCCAGTCCTCACCCCTCTTTTCCCTGATACATTTCTGCATAAACACTTTGTATAGTATGTATAAACTACAATAGCAATGGTTGTCCATGGTTCAACTCCCTAAAGTAATACAATGTCCACAGCAACATCAGTTGAGCCTCACCAACACTAATTCCAGACATGCTGAAAAGCTCATGGATAAGTCAGATGGAAATGTCTTTCCAATGCCACCTTGCCATCTCTCCTTCACCATTCAAGATGAAGTATACAGAATCAATCCAACACTCCACACAAATAACTCAAGCAGGAAACTCCCCATTTTCAAATGGATTGGAAGTCCCAAATGTTACGTTGCAAGCATACTGCACAGAAACCTTTGCAGTAACTAACCACTCTATGAATTTATGTGGATCTACTTCCATCCCTTATGCAGAAGATAATACATGCATCATAGATCCTCCATTGACACCACTATTTGTCACTTTTCAATAATGAAATAAGAAATTTCTATTCACATTGCCTATATCCATTATGCCCACTATGGCAATGGTGTTGCCATGTTGCTACTCAATTCCTTCATATTAGACGAGCCAAATCAAGTGAAGCATATTTTCTAACACATAATCAGAAAATCTACACTATATTTAAAAATCAAGCCTTAATCTTCACTTGAATAAGCAAAAATATTTCCTTGGTATATTCAATTCTACAAGAGAAAGTTACACAGTCAAAGATTTTACTACTAATTAGCAAGTTATTCATTCTTTTGTCAAATCATACAACCATAACTTCATATTTTCATACCAAAACTCTAAAGCATACAACCTAAATTGTTCTAAGGACAGTACTTTTTAAATTCTGAATTATCCCCCAGCTTAATATATCACAACTAAATACTCCAGCCCTAAGCTCACGAGTGAACAATCTAATTTGCTTAGTCCACCCCAAGTTCTCACCAAAATCCATTACGTAGTTCCAGAATTTAGTCACAGTTCAGCTGGAGCTGGCATCAGGCTTACAACACGTGTACGATCGAGATAAGTATGCGGTTTGGAATGAGTGTGGAGATGAAGCTTTAGAATACCTTTTCGTTCTTGAAGCGAGTACGGACGTTGCCCAGCTCCTTGTCGACGCGGAGGCGCTCCTGCTCTTTGTTCTGGCAATTGCGAATATCGCTTATAAATACCGATAGACCTCTCATTCCAGACAACGCCATGTCCTTCGAAACTCAGATCCGATCCAGCGGATAAACCTCAACTTCTATCTAGATTCTAGCCCTTGAAATTCTCTCGATCCAAAGGTTCACAAGGTCTTCGCTTCAAATATGGAGTCTCCGGGCCTTCCACTACCAGAGAAAATGCGCTTCTCTCAATTCATTTCCAATCAATATACGTTATTGCTGTATGAATATATTTGTATGTATAGAGTGAGGAAGGGGTGTGGTGTGATCTAGAGAGATATTGACTGAAAATATGGGAAAAGCCGTCGGCGAAGAAGACAGAGTTTTATTTTTTTAGTCTAATTTTGACATCAGTACTTGCATTGATTTGAATTTTCGCCATTTTTTTATTCTTCATTTTCTTTATAAATTATTTTGAGGGGCTATAATTATGATATTTGTAAAGCTATGCCTCTTAATTCATTAAAATATTGGAGAAAATATATAATTTTACTGAATATAAGATGCAATGACTGAATTGTAATTAAATTATTAAATGATAATAACTAAATAGGAAATGTTATCATAATTGACTAAAAATTATGCTAGAATTTTCTCTCAAAGATGATTTATTATTATTTTTAAAAATAAGCGTCAAACCCTCAAATTATAGTGCATTGTACAATTAGGTCTTCCAACTTCAAAAAGTTTCAATTAAACCCTCAAACTTATTATTTTGAAGCAAATAAACCTGTTAACTCATTTGTGACCTATAATTGCAGGTCAATCAAAAATTCTGTCAAATCTCCGATCAAATTTCGATGACCAAATCAAAATTAGAGCTATCGGTGCCGGTCGTGTCCGACCGGGTAAGGGGGAGGGGAAGGAATTGAAAACGTTATTGTTAGGGGTTCAATATCATGTTTACTCATCCATTTCTCCATAATTAAAGAACATATCAAATGGATTCTCTAAAGGTTATAAAAATATAGAATTTTTCTTTCAAATAGGATAAATGATGGTAAGTAAAAAAAATATTCAATTTTATAGATAAAAATGATTCATTTTTTCTAATTAGTAAACACGACATTCATATTTTGTGTAATTAGTTCATATATACTTGTCAACTCTTTAATTATTATTGTTGTTGTTGCTAGCTCAAATTTTTCATCTAACTCATATATCATTTTGTGTTTTTTACATTTATAAGTTTACTTGACAACTCATTTTACCAAATATTTTTAATCCCAAGGACCTTGTGATCCAGTGGCATCAAACTTTTCTTTTTATATGGGAGGTGGTGGGTTCGAGCCTCAGTGGCAGCAATACTAACTCTTGCTGCATTCTAATAGAGTTAGTAGTATTCAAAAAAAAAAAAACAATAATTTTCAACTTCCAACTAAACATAGTCTATATTATAAACAATTAAACTATTAATTAACCACTCATAACTAAAACACACTTAAATTATTTTAAACTGTACAATAAATATATATTTGCTAATGACATTGTGGTCTAGTGGCATCCGGTAGTGGCATTTGGTTGCATTTCATGTTGGACGGGACAAGTTCGAGCCTCAGTGGAGGCGATGCGGGCTCTTTGTGCTTCAGTAATACTCGAAAAAAAAAGTATGTCACATATCAATGTCATTTGCTTTCGAGGCACGACTTAATTGGTTAATCAACCAAGCATTAGTTGAGAGGCTCTGTTTTGCTATCAACTAAAAAAATATAAGATTCACAATACAAGCATTTAACGATTTGTAGATCAATTAAGATAAAATTATGATTTATCTTCTCTATAGTCTCCTTCATTTAATGTAAGTTAAAAACATGTAGTTGTGTTATAGGTTGATTGATTTCAACTTTATGTATAAATTGGGGCATATACTGGCCTGTGAAAGTTCATTCCATCATTTAAAGCAAATAAAAAAAAGTACTATTTATTTGAATATATAGTTGACCACATTATCCTCCTAGTCTCCTACAGCAGTAAAGCCAGTAATTATGCTGTCTATCTTCGTGGGGTACCTGAGGATGAAAATTTTGAAGAACCTAATTGTGACTAGGAATGCACTGAGTAGTTATTAATGGCCTAGAGTCCAGAGAGGCAACAACATTACTATGTAGCTATAACCTATGGTTGATGTTAAACCAACAACTATCTAACTTTTATTGAAATTTTTAGACCCACAATTAAATAATTTAGAATAATTAGTAAGGGAAGTGTTAATATAACTATTACAATTAATTGACAAATGAGTTGTTAATATAATATTACAACATGTTTGATTCACAAAATGAATTTTGAAATAATATGAATGTTACAGAGTATTTTATAAGGAATGTAATAGATAAAAGAATAGAATATGAATTATATTTATTTGATTGGCTTGTTGAAAGAATAAACTTTAGAAATGGCATTTAGTGTTTGATTGATTTAAGTAATAAAAATGGATCTAGCGATGTTTACTGGTTTAGCTCAATGCGGTGAGGGTTCGATTCTCATTGAAGACATGAAAGTTTAATTCCTACCACTGGGAGATCCAAAGCTCCAAAAATTGATCAGATATGATAAAAACTCATTGTGCGCAGCCTGAGGACCGATTTACTTGATTTTGACTTATTTCACAAACCAAACGTTATATTAGAAGATTAGCTCTTAATTGGGAGAAAAATACTGGATGTTATATGCAAAACGAGCCGTACTTGGACATCCCTATTGCATACTTCAAATTTCTTTGTACAAAACATAGTATAAACAAATAACACAAAGTATTAATTGGATAATGCTAAATGCACACAAATTTTTGAACACAATTTTGGCATGCCTGTGTGGTCTGTACAGGTATGTATTAACCAAAAACTATGAGACCACATCAATGCCTATAAAATTTGTGTGCAAATAGCATTTTCCATGCCAATTAATAACATTGAAATGTACAGTCATCTGTACAGGTATGTATAACCAAAAAGAAATTCTCTTGGCTCCTTCTTGACACACTCCATTTGCAGAAGGCTTTTACCTTTCAAAGCACTTCATCTGTCCTCCAAGCATTTGACTGAAACTTGTAGGGCACAAGCTAGGCATCCAATTGTTATTGCTGTGGTTCGAAAAAAAAAAACGAATGAAGATTCTTCACATAATGATGCTCAAAACAACGAGAAACTCTTCCGATGCCCCCCGGATGTTCTAGGATGCTCAACCGATGCTCGTGGGGAAGGTCCCGTGCTTCCAATAACGTCTGGTTGAGCATCAGAAGATCGGGGGAGCAGTTTGCACCCCATCCTCCGGGCAAGGAAGCGGGGAGAGCTGAGGTGACTGTGTGATTTCGACACCTTTCTCATCTCTTGCTTGATCTTACTAAACTCTTCCTCCAGTTCTCGAACTCGAGACCTCATCCTCTCCAAATCCACTCTAAGGACCTGGTTTTCACGCACAACAGTCACCCACCCGTCTCTCTGTACAATATGGCCCGCCATGTCACTTGGGCCAGCAGCGGGAGCAGCATTAGCACTTTCTGTGTCCAAGACATGGAGGCAGCCAGCTAATGCGGTTCTTAACTGTAACTGCTCGAAAAATAGAACTTGGAGAATTATTCGAAGAGGCAATCTTTCATTCTGAGATGCATGCGCACAAGCATCAATTGAGAGTTTTTGGAAGTCGATGATGTTGCAAAGCTGTTCCTTATCTCTATCCGGGAGCCAAGGATGAGCCTGCAAAATTTTATCTAAATTCGTCAAAAAACAATGTCTATTACGCTGATTTACTTCTTGATAATACGTTTGTGTCAAAGAAGAAAGGTTAAAGGCTTCTATGTGTGGGAAGAGGAAGCAAATAATTTGCAGTCAAATTATTAGCAACAAATGGCATATCCATGCCATTAATAACTAGATGGAATAGTGTCAATCACATACCAACATCGACAAGCACAAACATGTGAAGATAACTTTTTCTCACGAAACCTATAAGTTACAGAAATATTGTTGGGCGAAGGCCAGTAAAGGGCCAAGTCCAGCAATTGGTGACTAGGAGAATTGTTGGGTAGAGGCCAGTGAAGGACCAAGTCCAACACCCTGCCTCTCGAAAATGTGATGGCGATCTATAAGGAATTAAAGTTGCGCCTTGGCTACTAGCTATAGCTTTTGGCGTAGTGGTAAACGTTGATCCTAACAAAAATGTCAAAGCTCACATACCTTGAAGTATATATCCACAGCTCTGTACAGTCCATCATGAAGAGATCTTGAAGAATCTGGCAAGGCTTCAGCCAGTGCACGTATCCTTTCAGGCTTCAGGTTCACGTCTGAAGCAATCTCTGCAATATAACTGTCCATCAGCTTTGCAACTCTGCACAGAGGCTCAGATGATGGCGACGTTCCCAAATCGAATGAAGATGGAGAAACCGTTGTGACCGCTGGCTCAGAGATGAAGTGATGTATCATTCGTTCAACACAATCAGTATTATATAACGTATCAGAATCTGAATAGGAAGGTATCAGCAAACTATCTAATGTTGCCAGGTGGAGCTGCATTCCTATTCTCCTTTCCAAAGTCTCCTGGCACGAATGGTTAATACCCAAGATCAAGGCAACACGTAGAAGGCCCAATAGGAAACGGCAAAATGACATTCCTTTCTTCGTAGGGAGAAGTTTCACTATGCTTTCTAGAAGATCCTTCTGATCAACTGTAGCGGGTGTCATGCTGAAACTTGCAACAGTTCTACTCGTAACAATTTGTCCACTTTGCCATCGGCCCAGTCCGGGGAGATACTTCCTGCAATAGTGCATTATAGCACCAGCTAAGCTTTCGGGTTTTATACCTTTTGTTTCCATTGTCTGAATTAATCTCTCAAATAACGGCACACTAAGATATGAGATGTCCTCAAACCACCAGTCAGATGCCATGCTTTGGATTCTTGCACCGGTGTTTATGCCGTTCCACAAGATGCTACCTCCAGGGCTTTGCAAGCTTCCATACATCAGCATAGGCCATCCAAACAAACTAGGATCTGTACAGACCATCACTGAAAGAGCGTTTAAACATTTGCCAATAATTTGGAGTTTGGTCGCTCTTGGAATCATAGAGTTACAACTTTGGAGAGCCAAAATGCAATCTTTCCAGTTTGTTAATACGTTCTTATGAAAGTAATCATCTGATTTTGACAGTAAATTATTTTCTCCATACTCATCTGTCATTTCTAGGTAGTCTGCTGCACAATAAACCATCACAATGTTCCTTGGAGTGAATTCCACCCGACAACCATAACAGAATTTTACCGTGACCAAGAATATGTCAGCACCACCGGGAAAGTCTTCTAGTCTCGTTGTAGAAGTCTGTCCGTTGGTACCTTGAGCTTCTTCAAGTGCTTTAAATATCCTCCCACATTTTGATATAAGTGGAAACTGAACAGTAAGCATTTTCTTAGTTGTTAGATTAGAATTCAGAGTATCATATATTACAGTGGAATAAAACTGAACTTGAACAACATATTGGATGGAAAAAGGTAAATATTCACATGATTTTACCAATCGTATGTGATTTTAAAAGCTGAATTTATTTATAGGAAAGTTATTTAGAGTAGGAATTGATACCATCAATCTTAGCCTCTGCAAATGCATCAGTTAAGTTTAGGATGCTCTAAGCCATCTAGCTTCAGTATAACTATTATTGATATCCTTTCATTTTAAGTTTTCAACCTCTCCAAATATGATATACAGAAGTAACAAAATGGTTTTCTGTGAGAATAAGATCTGAAAGTCACACTAGCTTCAAGGCTTAATGAGTGCTATTCACAAAAGGATTTTATCAAATTATAAAAATTACTTTGGATAAACTAATACTACGTAATTTACATTGGTTCGTGCATTGGCACTTGCTCTGTGTGTGTAAAATATTCGTTTATGGCAAAATGGAATGAAAGTAAGAAAATCAATGTCTCCCAGAGTGAAATTTACAAATACAAGTCATCTGCAAAGGCCTATATTTTGCAGTTTAAAGCAATTGGAATTGAAAAAGCTATCATAAGAATGACTTGCAAAATCTCATAAACATTAGCCCATCTGACCTATGAAAATTAGGCAATTCTACCTCTTAAGCTAAGTTCCATGTGCCTATGAACATGAACATCCGAAGAACAACTGAATAGTAAAATATAAGAGAACAAATCCCATTTACAATAATACAAAAGAGATGCATAAACACAATAGTTATGTTCCAAACACGTCTCATTTAAGAAATCCAAAAGTATTAGCAGAAAAGATTTAGGAATACCTTGTGAAGGTGGAAGTTCACTCCATCTACAATCAAAGAAATATCACTTGGCAAACTTGCATTGCAAAACCTGTCAAATGGATCAAAGTTCATCAATTGTAGTGAAGAATACTGTAATGTAACAATTTCTAATTTCATGATCTTATTTAACATATTATCATTTCCCCATTTGGGGAAAGGGAGCATGAAGCCAAATCAAAGCCAGGTTCTGATTGAGACAAGAGTCTTGGTGGCTGGGGCAACCCTTGGATTTGATTTTTTTTTTATACATTAAGTTTCCCAGCTTATGATAGAGTAATCCTAAACCTCCAAAACCCTGCCCGCCCCTATAGACTAATCCTAAGCCTCCAGAATCTGCCCCGCCCCTATAGACTAATCCTAACGATAGACTAATCCTAAGCCTCCAGAACCCTGCCCACGTCCGCCTCAGCATATGATAGACTAATCTTAAGCCTCCAGAACCTTTTGTCCGCCCAAGAGTCCCTAGAGGAGGAGGTAAATCGCGAGCCACCCAAGTAGTTTCTCAATCAGTCCTATCATTGAGTGATCAATAAAAACAAAAATGTCTTCTTGTGACAGCAGTATTGCCCTGCCTCACACGCAAACAGACACAATTGACCCACCATTTCCTCAATAACACTTAAAAAATATCATATAGCAACTGGATTTGCAGAAAGTATGCAGCACACAAAGAAAAAGGAAATATGTACATATAGCAAATGGAAATAGCAAATACCAGTCATTTCCCTGACGATAGAATGAAGTAACCTTCCCAGCAGGTGCCATTAGAGTGATCCGCCCACTCAACCTTCCTTTACTTCATATAAAGATTCCTCCTTTCGACCCCTCAGTTCAAATTTGTAAAGAACTTCTCAATCTACGACTCGATTCCCCAGAACCAAGCAAAGTAGAAAAGACAGCCCACCAAACTCGTAAACTGCAAGTCCAATTTTAGTCGCAGAGAGTCAACCCCAATTGACACCAGAATTACCGGGTTAATTACAACGAAAGTAATCATAGATCATAATAAGTAATAATCAATGATCCCATGAACCCCACACCCCCTTACAGCTAAGAATCTATTGCCTTTTAGCCCCTCCCCCTCGACACCCCCAACACAGCAGAGAAAAAGCATGGTCCAAAGTATCAATTACAATTTTTTTTGAAAGTGGGTATATAAAGCTAAACAAACAAACGAGCCGCGACACGCAACCGGCGTAGAAAAGCAAAAGAAATACGAAAAGATTCTGGGTTTTCACAACAACCCGTATGTAGAGTCTGTGTGGGGTTTGAGTAGGTGCTCACGCGAAGAAGCATTGGCATATCCGCCAATACAGAGGAGATAGGAGTATAGGCGCGAGGGAGAGAGAGGGGAGGGAAGGAAAGCGGGAGAAGAGTGGAGACAAGGAGACATGGCTAATGATGAGAGTGGAGGAGAAGGGGAGGTGAAAGTGGGAGTGGAAGGAAAGGCGTGTAATCGAAGACAGGGTGGCTCCAATTATAATGTGCCTTCTGTTTCTGTCACCGTACGACCTGTTAAAAAAAAAAAAAAACCTCCCATCTCTGCCACAGCCGGTCACCCACTTAAATACTATGTTTACTTCTATTTTTTACTATCAATTTTTATTCTTATATGCAAAATTTTGATATTGATATTTATATTGAGATCTACACAAAAATAATAACTTATTAGTACCTGTCACATCAGAATAAAATTTAAGAATTAAGATTTGGGATTACTTATAGTAGAACTTATGAGCAAATACTGTTGAAGAGTTTTATATGAATTTTCAAATCTTATTCTTAAATTCTGATAGATATTGATAAGTTACTTTTTATATGTGGGTCTCAATAAATTACATCAAAATTTTATGTGTGGAAGAAAATTTATAGTAAAAATCAGGCTATATATAGTTTTTTTTTTCTACTAAGAAAATTATGAATTTAATTATTGATACAAATTAAAATTAAGATATTTAAATATTAAAATCATACGTATTCACCCAATGGTCTCTTTTGAGAGTTATTCTGTACCCTATTCAATTTTAATTATAATTAGCGACATGACTTATCAAGTCATTTAAAGAATTCGAGTAACGCCTGTGAGAGTAATTTTTAAAAAAAAAAATATTCATAAATTTTTATAAGATAGTATTTTTTTATATAATTTTTCAATCATTTTTCAGTATAAAGAATCTAAGCTCCCACTATTAGAATTCGAATCTGACCGCCCATTTAAAATTGTAGCCGAAATGTCATCACACTACATGATAATTCGCAAAAAGAATAATTTTACATGTACTCTCATTCTATACTCTCATTTTCTACTTCCTAATATGTGGCATGCTTTGATCGCTTAATATAAGGGATCATAATTTTTATCTACTTTTTTTCTTCTAATAAAATTTGAACACTTAGGGGTGTTTGGTTGGATGGAAAATCTTTTCAATGGAAAAGATTTTCCATGAAGTGGAGGAAAATGTGTTTTTCCGTTGTTTGGTTGGATGGAAAATGTTTTCCATTGGAACTTGAGTTCCTAAAAGTTAAGGAAGACAAATTCTTAGTTGGAAGGTGGTATTTTGTTTTCCATGGAGTTTGGGAAGAAAGTAGACTATTTTACCCTCATCAATAATAATATAATATATTATCACTATTAATTGTTAAGGACATATTGGTCTTTATATTCATAATTCCTTACTATTCCAAATCCAACCAAACAATGGAATTCATATTCCCAGTAATTTCTTTTCCACCAACCAAACAATGGAATCTATTTTCCTGGTAATTTGTTTTCCATGAAATTTGAATTCCATTTCCTTCAAATATTTTCCAGCGAACCAAACGGGCTGTTAGTGAAAGTAAAAGTTAAGAGTAGGTTTTTAGAGTTTAAGTAGTATTTTTGTTATTAAAAAAAAAAAAGAAGAAGATATACAATAAAATGGGGCAAATTTTTATTGATTGATGTCACTTTGTTCAATTTATAATTTCATTCTCTTTTTTTTTTATTTGTTTAATTTTTTACTAATCAACTTTCAAAATGTTTCATATTCAATTCAAAATGTCAATAAACTACGATGCACGGGAACTTCAGCTCCAAAACTCCATTTTGCAAATGTTTCGATGCTTTTTTTTTTCCTAATACAACAAAAGTTGGTAAAACAAATTTAGGTTGTTTCGTAAATAATCACAAAATTAGAAATGTGTCTCCAATTGTAGAAATATTTGTATGCTTTACCATTTCTTTTAAAGAACATTTTAAAAATGTGTCTCGAATTTAAATTATTTAAAGTTGAATAGTCTCATTATTTTATGAATAATGAGTTTAAAGTTAACACAATAAATCTAAATTTGGATGTAAATTATTATTATTGAATTTATGAGAAACAGGATACGATGTTTTAAAGAGACATCCTTTTTCATATCGGTGTGGCATGCATTCAATTAAGTCATATATGTTACGTACAAATTATTTCTTCAAGTTTAAGATTGTTTAAATGATGGAATGGCAACACACGCCACACGTTTTCTTCGGTGCTTTGTATTTATCTACAAAATAACAAAACTAATTAATACGGACCATCATTTTTCGGTAACGATTAACATTTTCCTCTTTGGAGTTAGAATCCTAATTGGGCCTATGTATAAACAATTTGAGGAGGAAAGGGATAGAATTAGGTCAATTTTAACGGCAATTGTTATACCCTGCACCACGGTGCACATAGCAATGTGTACCACGTACGTAAAACGACGTTGTTTCGGTGTTAGTAGACGCGGACGCGAATGACTTAGGGAATTCATTATCACATAAATACAGAGACCGGCCGAAACGGGAAACGTGATTTCCAAAAAAAACAGGCGATTAGTTTACAATGCTCAAAATGACGTCGTTTAGGTACGTGGTGCACAGTATAATTTGCTATTTTAACGGGTTTTCCCCTGTTTTTTTTTTTAATACAACTTTATTATTTTTTAGGAAAAATGTCAAATAAGTTCTCAATTTTATTTTTATTTTTTAAAAAAAAAGTCAACTAGGTTCCTAAACTTTTTAAAGTAGTAATTAAACTCATCAACATTGTATTTTAATGTAATGAAGTCCGAAAATCAGTTAGTGACCTGTTATCACATGTCACTAGAGTTCTGGTTAACATTCCGATAAACTCCGACGATATTTACAGTAATAAAGTGATTGGCGACGAATTATATCTTAAACTCCATGAACCTATCTATATGATGATGAAGAGGTAAATTGAGTCAATCTAACTATGAGCCAAACCCAAACTTCAATGTTCGTGGCCGGAACTAAGTTTTCATATTGCCACTAAAAACAAGTTTTAAGAGATTCTTTTGTCGACTAATACCTTAGAGACATTGATACGCCTTTGTTAATTTCGAGGCGATATGAGAAAGAAGAACTGAATTCATATGATATAATTTTGATTTTTGTCAAAAAAATGTAAAAGAAATAAGAAAAGAAGGTGGAGTAAGCCGTCCAATTTGCACATCCAGCGGATATGCATTTTCGCTCATCCGTTGTGCACTTGTGCTGGGGACCACTTTGATTTTTTATTATCTTTTTTCATAATTTTGAATTTTTATTTAAAAGTCTTGAATGTTGAAAATTTCACGTGGCATGACTCCACCAAAACTTTGTCAAAACTATAAAATTAGCATATTAAGATTGATTAACTATGAAATCATAATATTTCTTTTAGTTACATTTGATTAGATATCGAATAAATTACCGTGCACCACATATTTATTCCCAGGGTCTCGGACTCTCGGTAGTATTTTACTTTTTAAATTAAATGACAATAATTACTATTTTATGTTTTAAAAGTTCAAGTCAGAATTAGGTTGGTTTAAAATTTTAAATAATAATAGTGGCATTTGGGGTTGTGCTTGTGTTCAAGGAGATGCTTCAATTCTGAGCAAAGAATGTTCTTTTTGATTCCCTTGCCGATAGAGGACAGGCTTATGCTTCACAGGCCCAAAAAAAAAATCTTTTATATTCCAAAGGTAGGAGCAGACTGAAGAGTGAGAATATTGCTACCAAATGCCCCACTCTCTTCTATTCTTTTATTTATTTATTTATTATTATTATTATTATTATTATTATTATTATTATTATTATTATTATTATTATTTGCAAAGGAATCTCCAGAGAGCTAGCAGATATCCTCATTTTGCATTCATGCATGCTTCGCTGGAATTTATGGTTAGTTAATGTTTTTCTTTTTCCTATTGTGTTTAGTGTTTACCATCTTCTATTAGAAATGCTTTGCTTTCAACCATATTTAATTTGTCACAATTTGGCTCATCTATACCACTATTACTATATCACATCTGAAAATATGGATAACAAATGATTCAACTAAAGCCATGTTGAAAATCATATAAAATAACTTTTTTTTTTCAATTCCCTTCCTCTTTTTCCTACCTGAACTGAAAAAATTGAAAGATAAACCATTTTGTTGGGATGCTCTAAGCTAGTTGGCACTCCATAACTAATAAGTTAACCATAACTAATGCAAGTTGTTAAAAGTTAGTTGAAAAAATTGATGGTTGTTAAGCTACCTATTTGAATTTAATTTGATGTGCTTAGTAAAAATGGTTATTGAGGTTTAAAAGCTTATAGCTCAGTACAATTATATTATCGTCAAACATGTTAACAGTATTCTATTTGTGATCTAGTCTTCAGCTTGACTTAAACTGTATAGCATGTATTTAGGGATTAGTTAGGCTTCTCATCTAAAGTGTAATCTGTATCGTTGTTGAACATTGAATCTGACAATACATCGGTTCGTTCATTAAACATACTTCCATAAAAATTTTAAAAGAGTACCTATACCAATAAATTTGAATATCATGGAGAATGTTTTGCATTCTCTTCCAACATCTTAATTATAAACCCTTGTTCTTATCAAAACATTAACAATTATGGAAAAAATTTTCATGGAATAAAAATAAATTTATCAATATAGCAAAACAAGCATATAGATTCATTATTGTACAACTTCATTGCGTTTATATAAGAATTATGTAAATGTACTAAAAATTAATGGGCTTCAAGTCAAAAGCAGCAAGTAACCCTGTTGAGAAGGCAAAATGTGAAAACTTTTACCCAACTAGTATGGGATTAACAGTCAATTTTTGTTTTTTTTACAAGATTTTAGGTACACAAGTGCATTGGGTTGCTTAATAGGATATGATGATAATTGACAACGCTCAAGTTGTAAAACACATAACATAATTAGTGATCACATAAAAGTTAATTAGCGAAAACAATAGGAAAACAGTTTAGAACTCCTTAAATATCTCTGTAATACTCATTGTGGTGCAGGCGGAAGGCCCGAAAGTGGCATAGACAAGCTCTGGTGGCTCATTTAAACTATTATAGGAAGTGCAACACGGGAATAATTTAAAAAATCGAATGATTTTTGTGTAGAAATTGGACCCATGTATGTAGCTTTACATGGGTGGGATATTTTCTTAAAAAGAATCTGAAAGAGCAGTCTGGCTCTGGTATTTTTCCTCAGCTTGCAGTTGGTTTTGACATTGCCTGCTTGATAGCTTCGGCATATGTTCTGTGTTGGTATGTGAGTGTGGATTCAAGCAAGTCCCATAAGGAAGTCTTTGGATTCCAGCCTGGTCATCACACAATCCAGCTGTTAGATTATACTCTTGAATCTTAGAATATGTTTATTTACAGAAAATAAAAAGGTTGGGGAAGAAAGGAAATACCAAGCTGTCTGTTGATTATGGTCATGTCTGGAATTCTCTTGTCACTGTCATCATACCCCTCGCCGTAGAATTCTTTAGAACTTACATCAATTGTTGGTGTTGCCAGGGAGACTTCACCGCTCACCTTTGAATATACCTAATGTATGTAATGCATGGAGAAGAGCCCGCTAAGCACAATTGACACAGACATGTGATATACCATTCAGCTTACATAAGAAAATTCATTCACTTCACCTGTGTCATCATTTCAGCAAGCTGCCTCACTGTAACTTCATTGTTAGGATTTCCCACATTAAAAATATGGCCATTAGCCCTAGCAGGATTTTCCTGAGGATATAATTAGACAATGAGCGCAAATTTTTTTTATGTGATAAACAGCATATCGACATTAAAGGGACAAAGGAATTGGACCCACAATCATCAAAACAACAGCTTCAATGGCATCCTTGATATAGACAAAAGTTCTCTGGGATTGCCCTCCATCAACTAGCTTCAGTGGTTCACGCCTCAAAAGATTCTGAGCGACAAAGAGTCGATATAATTAAAACATGAAATGCCAAAGGGTTAATAAATGCAGTTTCTACCAACCAAAGAAGCCATACATTACTGAAGCATGCCAAAACTCTTGGAACACCCTCACTGGGACCATCAATGCCTGGAATGAAATCCATCCTGGGACCAATCCAATTAAAGGGCCTCACAATTGTAAATTCTAGGCCATTCTCAGCACCCTCAGCTGTTAAAAAAAAAACACTTAAGTGAGAAATATTGACAAGAGTCAAATTTCATAACAGCCAGGTCCAGATTCCAGAGTAAGAATTCACGCACCATAAACCAATCTCTCAATCAATTGCTTTGCACATGCATAGGACCATCTTTGCTTCTCAATTGGGCCAAAAATGCAAGGGGAGGCATCTTCCTTAAGGACATAATAGGCAGGATCCTGATATAGTAATATACAAGTTCAGTAAATGGTATTGAAATTTTCAAAAAGATGTAGTGTCCTCAACAATTTTCAAGCTGCATTATAAACTACCAGAAAAGGAAACAATTGGCATATGTAAATTTGAACTTGATACGTCATATTGTGAATAAAAATCACAGTAACTATTAATTCAGTGTCTAGTACCGAGGGTGCAGTGTTCACAAATCACATAAAGAATTCAGTCATTCTATTCCTATATAATTTCAGTTATATGATCTTTATCATATAAAAGCACATTAAATATTTTTAACTGACAAAACATACCCATGAAATTTTGTAGGATTTCAACGCATTATTAAACTAAGGATAAATCTATTCTCAGGAACATGTATAGCTTACAAATATATGTCTTATACATCTGAAATTTTGAATAGCATATTAGATTCACCCATGATTAACGGTTGTTACTAGTCTTACAAGTTCATGAGATGCCAACTCATTATTGTAGTGAATGCATTTTTCATGGCAATTTAATCAAAAGATACCCTAGTATGCTCAATGTCTGAAAGGCCATTCATACTACAGATCAGAAGTGGTTGACTCACACCTAAGCTAAGTATTATGCAGATCTCAAACAGTACAATTTGCAATGATAAATATATCGCAGCTTTCTTCATTTGAGAAGGAAAGATAATCCAGAATATCATCCAACCACTTTAAAAGTGGCTCATTATTCAGTAGTTCAAGTTCAATACAAGAATGACTCTAGAGAGTGTAAGCTCACCTGCCGCAATGGACTATCCTTGGGTAAAAAGCAACCTATTGTTTTCCCATAAACTTCACAAGTGGAAAAGTGAATTAGTCTTTTGCCATTCTCGGAACAGTACTTAACCTGAAATCAGAAATCCAGTGCCAGATCATCAACTTCAGATACTTGATCCAATCTAGGTCGGTAGGCTATCAACTTCATTAAAAAATAATAAAAGTCCCTTTTGATAGCACCAACAGAATCAAAACCATCCTATTCAACCGAATCCAACTAAGTAGCAAAGCAGATATATGCATACCACAGGCAAAGCATCAATGAAGTTGCTATAAATTGTGTCCAGAGGACGAGTGTTGTAATCGGCTGGAGTGCAGATCGCAGCAAGATTTACCGTCTACATCACAAGCAACACACGAAATTAGGAAACTCATACTCTTATGAGATCCAGCATTAAAAAAGTCAAGACCAAACTGCATTACTACTATTACCGGTGGAAAGTACAGCAAAAAAAAAACAGAGCAAGGTCTACTAAATTACTAAAACATAAACAATAAGCTCAGTATCAATATAAACAGTCGAAAAACACATAATTCAACAATAAGTAAACAAATGCGAATATTACTAAAATAATCAAAGAGAAGGAAAAAGTAAAACAAAAATGTACAAGGTGAGAAATGACCGAGAATTGCAAAATTTAGAGAACTCGGAGGAGAAGCGAGAGTTGATTTCACAGAATCCAAAGCACAGTGTGGAAATGCGGAGGCGAAACTAAAGAGGAAATGAGAGGGAGGGAAAATTACTAGATCTGCCATTTTGATGAGGCCTTCGAGGCGAGAATCGTTCTTAATATTGAGGCGGTGGAACTGGATTCGATCCGCCCAAGGGAGGGAGGCGGGCTCTAGGAGGTGCTTGATCTTGTCATTGTACACGTCCACCGCCAGCACCTTGTGCTGCGTCTCCGACATGAGCTTCTCGCACAGGTGCGACCCTATGAAACCTCCGGCGCCAATCATACATATCGTTATCGGCTTTATCGGATTCCCGTCCAGATCTACTCTCCCGGCCATTTCCGTCGACACAAGCTCCGCAATAATTATCTTCTCTTCACACTTTCACGAACGCTGATATTCCTGTATGTATATCAGACTTTTGCCTTCTGAGTTCTGACTCACTCACTCTCTCTAGATTTCGTGTTTGACGGTGGTGAGGGAAGAGAAAGGGATTCGGTATTTAAAGCAGGAAAAAAGCGAGGGAGGGGTGGCCCGATTTCATTAACCGCGTACCAGTTCATATCGTATTATCGTTATCTCAGGCGCGTGCTGCTATTTGTACGCGCCGCAGCACGTGAGTGAACATGGGAGACAGAGAGACGAATTTAGTATAAAATTTTGAGAAACCGAAAAAGAATTTTTTTTAAACGATTTTCTGGTATTTGACGGAGGACAGTGACGGCCATTAACGGTGCCTGACAAGGGTGCTGCTGCTGCCTGCAGTGAAGGTGGCGGTGTAATGGATGTTAATTTTACTATAAATAAATTGATGAATAAGCATGGTGTAATCGTGATATATATAATATTTTTATTTTTATAAGTTTATAGAAAAGTATTATATAAAAATATTACATGTTGACTTATTCTAGATTGATATAATGATATGATGTTAGTATTGGTCTTACCAATAAAAATTAAAATTTACATTAATGGCGATTTGGTAATAAAAAAAGTGATAATTCTATTTTTATACGAGTTTAAATGGCAACATCATTATTTTAGTAACTAAGCGACAATGTATACCAACAAGAAATTAGGAATTATATTCGCATGAGTAGCTTAATTGGTTCTTGAATGGCAGATTGTAAACAATGAATCACGCAAACATGGAAACATTGTTCATATTCAACCCTCAAAGCAATTTGAAATATGTATTTACAATAATATTGTGTTGTGGATCAGTCCTAGAAGCAATGTGGTTGGACTTGGTCCATTGGGAAATCTCCTCCATGAATGCAATACTTATTAGTTGCAAAAGAATTGGAATGTGAAGTGCATTCATGTCTTCATGGAGCATAATTAAGTTGCTAATTGACTTGCTAAAAACGATAGTAGTGTAGTATCTTTAGTGTTCTCTTGTAAAGTTGACTAGTCTTCTTCAAAAAGACGGAATAGGGGTCCCAAGTATTCCTGGAGAATAATTTCCTAATTGTTTTGTTCTTGGGGCTTATCCCTTTCCTAATTCTAAAAAAAAAAAAATTAAAAAAATTAAAAGCTATCTACATGGAACAAGAAAATGATACACCCTTTTAAAAAATGTATTATGATTTTTATTACATAAAAAGTTGCTAATTGACTTGCTAAAAACTTTTATTACATATTATGATTTTATTAACAAATATTGTGACCTTTAAAAGAAAATCAATTAGAGCATAATTTTATTTTTCTTTGATAGTCAAACACTGAAAATTTGTAAAACTAATTTTCAGAAGTTATTTTTTGAATTTTCAAATTGATTCTAAATATTTTAAAATTTTTAATTTTATTTTTTTATAGTATATTGGTATGATTATTACAATAGTTAATTAATTAAAGACAGACGAGTACATCTAATTAAGTAATTAGATGTGATTGTATTCTACACATTACTTTCAAGTTTCAATAATGGGGTTGCTCTAATAATCTATCTGTAACTTCATGTCTTAATATAATCTTAATAGCCAAGAATGCACAGGAATATTGCGCTCAATTATACAGGGTAATAAACGAAAGGCGACAGTTAAGCTACAGACTCGCATGGCTGCTTGCCTGCTTGGACAGCGCCATGCCACTCTATAACCTGAAAATTCAGAATTCTGAAGCTGTAAAAATGGAAATAAATCAAATAATATCATCATGCCATCTCCTTGAACAACGCGCTTTTAGCCCATCATTACTTTCATTAGTCATACTCATTTTAGTTCTTTTTTTTATTATTATTAAATATTGCCAAAAACACACTTAATTTTAAAATAAAATGTAATTTTTGGCATAAAACAACAAATTTATGAACCTCTATTTATGTATATATTTTTTAATTAAAAATGCCTACTAAAAAATAAATATGAAATATGAGTCAAATTGTAAATTCGCAATGGAGGACACAATTCAATTAGTTGAAATTTAGATTTGCATAATTAATGTCATGCTTGCTTTCGTTCATCCCTATAGCATTATAGCAATATGAGTTGTGTTAAGTTAGCCTAATCCCAATGTACAATCATGCTTGTTAAACTAGTCTTGTTGTTGGGTATTCAAAACTCATATTTAAAGAACAAGTAATATTTTTTCAACACAACTAACTCTATTATAATAGAGTATCTTTTCATAACTGAGTCAACTAAAACTAAGACTTAAACCCAGAACTTCCCATATAATAGTGCAACTTAGTACCACTAGATCATAAAGTCTTGATAAAAAAACAAATGATATGTTAATTTTTTTAATTTATAATTTAACTATGATGTCTTTTTCTTTATTACTTCTTCAAGAATATTTTATACATAGTACTTTCTGAAACATTTAATTTATGGCACAACACTAACATCACGTTTGGTTCAAAGAATAAAATAAAAGAAACATAATAGAATACAAACAGAAATAAAATATAAATACTATTATATTGTTTGATTTAT
Organism: Ipomoea triloba; assembly: GCF_003576645.1. NCBI lineage: Eukaryota > Viridiplantae > Streptophyta > Magnoliopsida > Solanales > Convolvulaceae > Ipomoea > Ipomoea triloba. Next base: position 33,948,560 of record NC_044919.1, on the reverse strand, counting down.
GAGGGGAATAAACATAGCAGTATATGAAGAATCCCCACTAAGGCTCGAACCTATCCCCTTTTATATGAGCATGTAACCAGGTGTCACTAGACCACAAGGCCATTAGCAGAAATGAATATAATCTAAATAACCAAAATACATTTTGTTAGCCATGTGACATTTAATACATTTATATTATATAGTTATATTTGTAGTGGCTGTTAGTTAGTCAATAATGAACTCCTATAGGTTAGGAGAGTTTTATGCTAACTCTCATATAGGAACTCTTTCAGTCTTGTAATTCAGTTATCAAGAATTATCTACACTCATCCATTTATTCAAAATAAACAAAGATGAAAAAAACTGAAATGTAGACAAACTGTTTTCAGTTTGTGTACAATATGTATACTTAATTATCACATACCAATTGCGCGAATAGTCCAATGCTCAATGTGTATTTTAAATTAGTGTTTCAGAATTTATCAAAGTATTATTCATTATTCTGTCGCATATCAATGCAAGATTATCAAATTTTTTTATAAAAGTAAATATTTTAAGAATGACATGTGGCATAATTTTTCATAACATTAACTGGTACAATAGCAGTTTGAGAAGGAAACACCCTCATTGGATAATATTCAAGCATAATTTTTGCAACACAAAGCCCTATTAATTGGCGTGACTTGTGATTTCTCTTATTGTCACTTCCACCAGAAATGAACTCTTGATTCTAATTAATTGACCAAAGCTAATGTTAAATTTTATATTGTATATTTTTAATACACTCTAACATATCCATAGTATATGTTTAACAATTATGTTAAATTTAATTGGGATGAGGTTCGAACCTAAGACCTTCCTTATGAAAATCAATGAGTAAGTTAAGAATAATAAATAGTTAACGGAAGATTGCATTACTAAAGTTGAACGGAATGTAGAGGTATTTAAAAAAAAGAGTAAATCATATAATAGAGGGTAAAGTATGAAAAAAAATACTAAAATCAAAATATTATGAACCATTTATTTCAACAAACAATTACACGAATATTTTTTAGTTTCCGATAGGAGCATAACTTTATTATTGACTCTTATTAGATTTGTAGATCTGTAGATAAATAAGTTTTCTAGGACAATAGAAACTCATAGCAAATTGTCTAGCTCTCTACTTTTCTCATAATTTTAATTTTTGTTGGCTAGTTATCATGATGTTACTTTCTAACTCAACACTTTCGAAATCTTTATTCTAATGCAACAAAAACCAAAATAATTTACCAAAGTGAAGCGGTCATAAAGGCAGCAAACGTAACCCCACTTTCATAAACTGATCGGAGTTATGGTACTGATGATGAAGTGGGGTGCATGGCCACTTTAACTTTGGTAATTTATTATGGACTTTTATTGTATTGCCATGGAAATCAACAAACCTTAAGCTTTTACTATACAAAGTCAAACTCCAAAGCATAAATGCCATAATGCATTTAGCACTTAGCAGAGGCAATTACTAAGGTAATCAAAAATGGTCACAGCTTGGAGACCAGAGAGGCTTTGCCACAAACTCACCATGCAACGCAAAATGGCAAGACGTCTTGACAAATGTCCACCATTCAAATCTTACTCTGCAACCATGTAATGTAATAATGTTTTAATTTCTTTTTGAAGGAAGTGTAATGTTTTAATTGATTAAGAAAAAAACATAAATTATTTAATATTCATAGCGATATGAATGAGATATCATAAATCTCTTTCAATTTAATATTCGTAGAGGTATGAGTGAGATATCATGAGTCTCTTTCAATTTAATGTCCGATCACTAGAGTAATCCTAGTCTCTAATTTCCGGCCTCAAGAGTCACCTTAGAGGATGTAATCACATAAATGCTAGTTCCAATCCCTGCCCTAAAAGACACTAGATCATGTAAATTCGAGTCACATGAGTAGCCATTCACTCAATTCTGTGCCTTACTATGTGTACAAAGAGTCTAACCCACACACTTCTCTGCCTTAGGGAGTCCAATTCCTACTTAGGGCCGGGGTCTAATTCCAAGTAAAGGAGTCCAACTCCAATAATGTTTAGGTGAGGTTCGAACCACCACTCGACCTCCTGTTGCGAGCCAAATGATCAACCGTACCGTTATGCTAGCTCCGAAGGCACACAAATTCCTATTTTACCACCCTTGAAGTCTAACTCAGCAAGTATGTAATTAAGTTTTACTTGACTAGAATATACTTTTTTTTTTATTTGGATTCTCCTCGGTTATATCTCGCCTTCACAACCAAGAGACTCTTAAATGGAATCCATTTGTTGTTTTTCGGCTCCTTTTTAGTTGTTACATTCACCGGCCCTCAGATGGAAGGAATCTTGGGACTTCGATGATATATGATGTGTTAGCTGGTCTTGACACTCCCCATGTCTTCCTCTTCACCACGTGGTCGCACACCCTCTGTAACGCATAGTACAAGTGCCCATCACTCCCTACTCTCGCATTGCATCAAGCCTTTAACGGACAAGAATTTAAACCCCTTCTCTGTCTCTCAATTTCCCCATTATTCTTCCCATTAGTTAGTTTAGTTAACTGTGTATATATATTATATGGTCTTCTATGAATTCTTGTTGTCTTAAACTATGGGTTCTATACTTAGATTCCGAAAGCTGTGTTATGTTGAGGCGGTGAAGTGTTCGAGTGGGAAGCGAAATGGCGATGAGAAGAAGCGAGAAAATGTTGAGAAAGTGGGGAAGAAACAGCAGCGTAAGGAGGGGAGGTGCATAGATTCGTGTTGTCGGGTGATTGGGTACCTGTGTACAACGTGGTGGCTTCTTTTGTTCCTCGGCAACTTTTTGCCTGGACTGAAAGCGCCTGCTGATTCTCCCGGCGCGCGGCTCAAACGCGAGGGGTTGACGGGTTTTCATCCCGTGGTTTTAGTCCCCGGCATTGTCACCGGCGGCCTCGAGCTCTGGGAGGGCCGGCCTTGTGCTCAGGGCTTGTTTCGTAAGCGCCTTTGGGGTGGCAGCTTTGTTGAAATGTTCAAAAGGTTCGTGTTTTCTTAACTGTTTTTTACTACCACTTTCTCCTGAATATTAGATGGTGTGTGAATACAGGAGCTGTGGGAGGACTCTATTGCTTAAAAAGCCTACATGCCATCAATATAGTTAGATATTCAGTTAGCTAAACTGAATATCCTAAGTTGTCTAAGTGACTAAATTACTAATAGAGCCGTTAGCTTTAGTGGCCTCTGCCCAACATGTTTTATGGTTGAATTAGAAAAGTTTAAGGTTTGATGATTTCGATGTTGAATTATTCAATCAGGCCATTGTGTTGGCTGGAACATTTGTCTCTGGACAATGAAACAGGGCTTGATCCTCCGGGAATTCGGGTTCGTGCAGTTCCAGGGCTAGTTGCAGCTGATTATTTTGCTCCTGGATACTTCGTTTGGGCTGTGCTGATTGAGAATTTGGCAAGAATTGGGTATGAACAGAAGAATATGTATATGGCTGCTTATGACTGGAGGCTTTCTTTCCAGAACACAGAGGTTTAATTTACTGATCCCACCTTCTTTAATTTATGAATGCACAAAATTTTCTCTTTGCATGTGTTTCTACTTTCTAGTCTAGGAATAAGCCAGATAGCATTAATTCGATCTAATAGTAAATGCTGGCTGCACTTAATTTGGGTAGGTAACTAATTAATCAATCATAGAAGAACAACTTTTGAATGTAATTTCTGTTTAAAACTTGTGTTTCCTCATATAGAAGAAGACAGACAAAAACTTAATTTAGCTAGTGTTAGGATCAAACGCTTACCACTATGCCAAAATGTCGTGATTTGGCTTTGATACTGTTTGTTAGAATCAAGCGTTTACTATTACATATGCCAAAAGTTATAGCTCCTAGTAAAGATGTAACTTTATTTTTTATTTTTTTTATAGACTGCTACATATTTTCGAGATACTAGATGTTAGACTTGGCCTTTTAAGTCATTTACCTGCATCTGCCCAACAAACTCCACCCACAAGATATTAGACTTAACTTTTACCGCCTCTACTCAACAATTATTTTTTTTTCTTATAAACATAATAATTTTTGAGTTAGGTAGAGGCTACTCTAATGCATTTACTTGTGATTGGGAGCAAACAGGTAAGGGACCAGGCTCTTAGCAGATTAAAGAGTAAGATTGAGCTAATGTATGCGACAAATGGTAACAAAAAAGTGGTGGTGGTGCCTCATTCTATGGGAGTTCTATATTTTCTTCACTTCCTTAAATGGGTTGAATCCCCTCCTCCGATGGGAGGGGGCGGTGGCCCTAGCTGGTGTGCAAAGCACATCAAAGCAATCATGAACGTCGGCCCAGCATTTCTTGGTGTTCCAAGGTCATTTAGTAGCATCTTATCTGCTGAAGGGAAAGACATTTCGTTTATCAGGTTAGTCTTTTCATATTTTTCTCGTGTTTTCAAAGGCCCTCAACGGCCCAACTTTAAAGGCTCTCCACGCCTCATAATTCAACAGACAAGGTCAAATGCTGGTGCATACAAGGGATCTGCTCACTTTGGGCATAATCCCCATACTACTGCTGTCAAGTTTCGAACAGTGAACTTATTGAACCAGTGAGCTAAGCTCATGCTGGTTCAAAGGCCGTTACTTGTCTCACTTATTAGTTGCCTATTATAGCATTAGCACCCCTTATTTGATCTGTTATATTGCAAGAGTAGAGTGGATAAGAGATGCAAGTTTTACCTAATATAATGCATTTGGTATTCATTGGTTTGTATTTGCAGATCAATGGCTCCTGGTCTATTTGATGAGACATTTCGTCGGTTTCAAACAATGGAACATGTCATGAGGGTATCTCGAACGTGGGATTCCGTTGTTTCATTGATTCCTAAAGGAGGGGAGACCCTTTGGGGTAACTTGGATTGGTCACCCGAGGAAGAATACAATTGTAGTTCAGTGACAAAAAAGTACCAGCTGACTTCTATTTTAAGTAACAGTAACAAAACCGATCTTAGGAGTTCCCAGATAAAAGCGGCAACTAAATATGGGAGAATAATTTCATTTGGGAAGGCATCCTCTGAATTACCCTCCTCACAACTTTCCATTTTTGATGTACAGGTATTTAATCAGCCAATTTATATATATATATATATATATATATATATATTTAAATCCACCACTGTCTCTAAAGAACAGTTGCAGATAACTCAACTGTTCCACAACAGTTGTGGAAAGTCCAAGGCGACAGATGGCGACCATGGTATCCGCGCCTGTTGTACAACAGTTGCGAAAAACTTTTACAACAGTAGCGGATTAGATGTTCTGTACTAGTGAATATAACTGATTATCCTATGTATGAATAGGAAGATGTGCATCAAAGTGTGCCAAACAATAGGTGTGGAGGCGTGTGGACAGAATATAACCAAATGAGTAAGGCAAGCGTCCAGAAAGTGGCTGAAAATAAAGCATATACAGCAAAAACTGCAATAGATCTTCTGCGGTTTGTGGCACCCAACATGATGAAGCGTGCCGAGTCACATTTCTCTCATGGAATAGCTGACGACTTAGACGACCCAAAATATAAACATTACAAGTACTGGTCAAATCCACTCGAAACCAAGTAAGTATAACAATACCAACTGTTAGCTGACTAGTTGATAACATTAATTAGGTAGAAATGTGTTTGGTAAATTAACTGTTAACTGATAGCTGTTTGGTATATGCATGAATTTCAGGTTACCTATTGCACCAGATATGGAGATATACTGCCTATATGGAGTGGGAATCCCGACAGAAAGATCGTACTTATACAAGCTCTCCCCTTCTTCCGACAGATGCAACACCAACATTCCTTTCCAAATAGACAGCTCGGTAGCTGGAAGTGACCACAACGACAAGGGCTGCCTGAGAGGCGGAGTACACTTCGTTGATGGCGATGGAAGCGTCCCGCTCCTCAGTGCAGGTTTCGTGTGCGCCAAACCGTGGCAAGGGACGACGCGGTTCAACCCTTCGGGCATCCCCACATACATAAGAGAGTACCAGCACAAACCGCCGTCTAGTCTGCTGGAAGGGAGGGGCACTCAGAGTGGGGCTCATGTTGACATTATGGGAAACGTTGCATTTATTGAGGATGTTTTGCGCGTTGCTGCAGGTTCTTCTGGTGCACAATTGGGAGGGAATAGAGTTCATTCAGACATCATGAAAATGTCTGAGAGGATAAACATCCGCCTATGATTGATTGCTACAAAGATTTGGACATGAAGTTCATTGCATCAAGGCGTGCAGGGTGAGTGTAAAGAAGTTAACATACAACTAATCACTAGGGGATTGCAGGACTGTTAAATGCTTCAAAACCTTTGATAACGTACTAGTTTATGCATGTAAGAAGGGTATTAAGCTGAATAATCTAATCCTCAATTCTCTATAACATATATATAATGAATAAGAGTCAATACCTCCAATGGTCCTCCGAGTATTAGCGATTTACCAGCTGTAGTCCCTCGACTTTTAAATGACCTCCAATGGTCCTCCAAGTTTTAAAAAATAACCACATGTGGTCCTAATTTTTAAAATAACCCGAGTTTAAAATGACCATGAGACGTCCTAAAAGGACCATATGTGGTTATTTTTTAAAACTTGGAGGACCATTGGAGGTCATTTAAAAGTCGAGGGACCATAGCTGGTAAATCACTAATACTCTGAGGACTATTGGAGGTATTAACTCTAATGAATAATGTACTATGTTCTTTAAGTTATATCGTACTATAGTGTAATCTTAAAATTAATAATTAATGGCTAAAACTAATTAATTTTAATAAAATTCCCTAATTTATTCGATTATTCAATAACCATTATACATATACTATAAGATTCAATCTCCTACAATATCAAGATGCTTATTACCAAACAAGCTACATGACATTCAATAACTACTACAATATAGTATTATTAAAACATTTACATAGATAAATATATAGGCAGGCCAGGCTCTTGGGCTCTTGAGACCTGCTCTCGGGTGGACCTCTAAAATCGAAACTCGCCCGTGACAAAACACGTTTTGATGGCTCTACTGACTATTGTGGTATTATTATCACTTTTTTTTTTGTCCTATTACATAATTGGTTTTTGTTTATTTGTCATAAATATACCATTTAAATATTTAATAAAGATTCTTTCAAAAAAAATATTTAATAAAGATCATTAACTTGCAACTTTATCAATTGAATTCCTTGTCCCAACACTCGATTGTAAACTCTTTTAATTGAATAATTACGTTACATATTAGCCATATTTATTAAATGATAGAATAATAGAGTTTTAAAAGAAGGAATAATTGTGATTACAAATGAAAGTTAAAGATATAACGTGACAAAATTAAATAAACATAATTAAATGTACCAATATCATAGTAATTGATGACTATAGTGGAATTTGTTCCATAAAGTTAATTTGGATAAGTTTACTTGGCAACGGGGGTAAGTTTTCAAAATCGCAAATGTTTGGGGAGCAAATCAGAAACTGAGAATTGGATTTTAGGAATTTTTGAGATTTGAAATCGAGGGAAGGAAGAGAGTACGGAGAGGAAGATGGACTACAGTCTGGGTGCGCTGAAGATCCTGTGCTCACACCTCACCACCGCCACGGAGGCGACCTCTCACTCTCAGCCCGCTTTCTCTCTAGGCGGCATTCTCTTCCAACGCGCTTGGCTTCAGGTTTCTCTCGCTCACTCTCTCTCTCTCTCTATATTTGTGTGTATAATGGTATATAATCACTTTTCCTAATCGCACTGCACTGTAGGGCGTTTTGGTCTCAAAACCGTCTCCCTCTAATGATGCCGGCCGCTTCCTCCTCGACGATGGCACCGGCGTCATCGAACTCAAGCTCTCTGGCGACTACCTACAAAATGATGCCTGGGAATTAGGTACACGCATTTTTATTTTTAAATCCCTAGTTCTCCATTTCTTATTCACTCTCCATCCGTGTCTGCATTTGTATAGGTATGTATGTAATGGTTGTTGGAGGATATGCTGTCAGAAAAAATGGGACCTCGTTTATTAAGGTAAGCAATAGGGAAAATTGTTTGTTTTTGTGCAGTGAATCGGTTGAAATGCCATTTAATTATTTTATTTATTTATTTATTTTTTTTTGGGGAGTTGGAGTGGAATTTCATTTTTCAGCCAGTAATTGTGTGATGCATTACTTGTTGGGCATCATAAATTATACTTGGAATGCAATTGTACTTCAAAAGTTTTCCATGGATATTCATCATTCTGATTTCTGGGGATAATTTGCTTCTCTAAATAATCTGGAGTTCTGAACCAACATAAAAGGTTAGAAGGAGGGGTTCACTGAATCACTGTTGTAAAAATCTGCCCAGGCTCTAGGTGCCCCTAGGTCGAGGGGATTTTACACTTAGGTAGACATGCATTAGTGGGCCAGCTGACTAGGTAGTGGTGGGGTGAGGGTGGTAGTGGTGGTGGTGGTAATCGTAGCGGTGCTTGCATTAGTGGTGGTGTTGGTGTGGAAATTGAAAAATGATTTCCCACAAAAAAGAGGGGAAGTCATTTTCGTGTTTTTCTTTGACCAAACTCATTTTTTCTTTTGACTTACAATTTTCACTTTTCACCCAAACGCTAGAAACCCAGAATTCCGAGTTCCCAAACACACCCTTAATCGAGACCAGGAGGAGGTAAATTGTCTACCTTCCATCGCAGGGTTTTCGTAGACATTTGTTTTATTGCATAGTTTCTTGATGTACTGCTCACAATGTGGCATTTTGAGTTCAGATTTATGTTTACCAAGGAATCTTGAAATTGTGTTCATGTCTCGAGGAATGCTTTATACGTAAACACTTCATGATTTTTTGATGTGCTTGTGCTGCTCTTTCTGTTATTCAAAATTCTAATGCTATCTGAGCACAAAATCCCATCACGCAAACTCTTTAGAATGATCTTATTCACCATCTCTCATAAATGTTTTGAGTACTCTAAGATTAAAACCTATGGTGTAAATTTGGTGGTTGAAAAATGTTCCTCAGTAATCAATTTCTGTATTTGCTGATTAATTATTGAAGTTTTCTATTCTATTGATCAATCTTTGTGTCATGCTATTAACTCGGTAGTGTATATCTTTGTAAGGTACACAAAATTGTTGACCTTTCACCAGTACCCGATCGAGAGGCAATGTGGTATCTAGAAGTTGTGGAGGCATTTAGACTTTTCTATCAGCCTCTTATAGAAGAATATAATTCAGAATGAGCATGCACATCCTAATGCTGAGGATCTCTTGTGAATTTTTGTTGGGGTTAGTCGGTTAGATCCCAATTTTATTTAACACCTTTACTAGTGTTCAATTATCCAACAATAGTTTCCCTTTTCGACTGAGAAGATTTACAATTTTCAATTACTGTGTAAAGAATATAACTTGTTGGCTTAAGAAGCCTAACCATTGTAAATTTTAGGGGGAGTTTACTATATGTACTCTCAAATCTTATTGTGGTGGGCACTAGTAGACTATTTTCTTCATGTGGACCATTGTAAATGTGTCTACCTCAAAATTTTAAGTGTGAGAGTAGAGAATGTGAGTATTTTGGTTTGGGTTATTTGAACCGAACCAAGTTGAACAGTTTAGTTTTGTTTTATTATGAAAAATTAATTAGTTTTATATTTTATAAACTGAATGGTTTTGGTTTGGTTCATAAAAACTGAACCAAAAAATCGATCATGTGGGCCAGTTATACACACACATAATTTAGTTCAAATGCGGCATTGCTCTCTCATGCGATCATGTGGACTCATTTATACTATTGGACTCGCTCAGATTAACGGTTACAAATCCATGAATATGAAAAAAAATTTGGTATTTTGGTGGTACACTAAGTGTTGGAGTGTGGTGCACTTATGAGTGCTTTGTGGTGTATTTTTGAGTGAACTATGGTGTACCACAAAGTGTTGGTTTGTGATGCACTAGTAAAAGAGAGCATCTTAACCCAATGGGGTAGCTCAAGTGGCAAATGAGCTCTCTTTGTGGGGAAGAATTCCAAAAGAACTCGGTTCGATTCCCATAAGTGACAATTCCCCCTGGGCCAGCTCTCGTGCCTCACTCCCCGTACAAAAAAAAAAGTAACAGTGTATTTGGTCCTAATTCCGAATGCTACTAAATTCCTTCGTTTGGTTGGAGGGAATTGCAATTCCATGGAATTGTAATTCCCTCATTTTCATGGAATTAGAATCCCATGGCTCCCCATGGGATTTTAATTCCATAGATTTTAGGAAGAAGAAAAGAGCATCTTGAGACAAAATTACCCTCCTTTTTTTTAACCTAAAATTGATGTTTGACCTTCCATTTTAAATTATAGTGTGTATTATTCTTCGACTGCTCTTTGTGTATGTTCATTTAAATCTTTATATGCAACAACTATTCAAAATTTGTATTATTTATATGCATTGTTTATATATAATAATTTTCGTGTATGTTCATTTGAATTCTTTATATATAGAATTTTTCAAAATTTACATTCTTTATATGCAACAACTCTAACAATTTGTGAATTAATTTGTCAACAATAATAATAATAATAATAACAACAACAACAACAACAACGGGCATTTTGGACTTTATACTACTTATTCCTTCTCAATTCTCATGTATACCACACATTGGAATTGAAATTCCTAGTAATTTTATTCCTGCCAACCAAACACTAGAATTTAAACTCCTACTTTATTCCCGCATTATTCTTTTCCCATGGAATTGTAATTCTTTTCCCACCTAATTCCTTCCCCCAACCAAACGCCCTGTAAAAGAGAGCATCACAGGGTGTTTGGTTGGAGGGAATTTAAATTCCCTTCCCACTTAATTCCCACCTAATTCTGAAGGCAACTAAATTTCTTCGTTTGGTTGGAAGGAATTGCAATTCCCTCATTTTCATGGAATTAGAATCCTATGACCCCCATGGGATTTTAATTCCATGGATTTTAAGAATAAAGAAAGATACTCATGAGACAAAATCACCCATCTTTTTAACCTAAAATTGATGCATGATTTTTTATTTTAGCTAATACTGTGTATTATCTTTGACAACTATAAACAAGAAAGCCGTTCATGAGCAAGCAATAATCATTCTTGCCACAAATTAAAGGTTGGGGATGTGGGTATGATGAACCCTTTCTATTATAATTGTTTTTGAATGTAAGCGTTTAGAAAGCTTAACATTTTATTATGTTTAATTAGGTTGTGTACTTTTATTTTTATGCTTTTTTTTTTATGGGACCTTATGAAGCTTAAAATTTGATGAAATATTTGCATGAAAATTAATTACAATAATAATAATAATAACAATGGGCATTTTGGACTTTATACTACTTATTCCCTTTCAATTCCCATGTATACCAAACATTGGAATTGAAATTCCTAGTAATTTTATTCCCTCCAACCAAACACTGGAATTTAAACTCCTACTTTATTCCCACATTATTGTTTTCCCATGGAATTGCAATTCCTTTCCCACTTAATTCCTTCACTCCAACCAAACGCCCCGTTAAGTGTGGACATAGCCACACCATCCATATTGAGAAATTAAAGGTTAGGATCTTACTATTATTAAATTTTCAATTATTATAAAATAAATCTTACTCTTAAAAGTTTTCAATACTTATAAAATAGACCTTATATATATATACCTTATATATATATATATATATATATATATTGCCATCAACTCCTTGGTGTTTATTTGAAAAATTACAACATAACTAGAAATCAGTGCTCAGGTCTCATTCTCAAGCAGCTAAATTCTAGAGAAATTGAGGACCAAAATTGATGGATTAAGCATTCAAGGCATATAAGTAAATGTTGATAATGATTGCTCGATGGCGGCATCATTCACACAAAGTGTACTCTACAGTCTACAGACAAATAGAACTAAAATATACACAAGTGATTCGATCTTACTTGATATATTTTCCACAGCAATGCAGCAATTTATAAGCATCTCCTTTGTTCACATGGTATTCCCCCATAAGAAGAGACTCCTTGACTCTATCCTCTAAGTCCATCCATTGACTTAAAATCCTTACAATTCCATTCAGCTACTATGCAGTTAAGGCAAACAGAAGAAAGAACAGAAGTATATACTAAAGCAGAATAACAATTAATAGACTTTCAACATGTAGAAATGATAAGTCAGATATGTATTTGCTTCAAATTTTTAATTTTCAACTCTGGGTGAAAGCATTCATAAACCTGTAAGGATACGGCTACATTTCTGGCAGCTAATTTTGCAAGGGTAGCAGAGCTCCCACATTCTTCATTGGAGTCATTTGACTGGTGATCGAGAAGTTCCTCCTCAATCACTTCTGTTTCACTTGTGATAACTGAAACATACTGATGTAGCTGCAACGGACTCAGCTCAATTTCTTGAACTTGAATCAGTAATCTTGCAATGATGCTCCAAAGTGCACTTCTTGCTTCTGCATCAGCAGAAGCAAACGGGAATAGACTAAAGAGACCCTGTAACAACAAAAGGTCTGAAGATCTTTGTGTTACCAAAAATTATCCTAGGTAGAGCAACTGAAGGCTAAACATGGAAAACTGATGACAAATATCGTTTCTTTTAGCAGTAAATCATCTCACCTTGAAATATTTCTAAAGCTAGATCAGCTGCATCAGTTAGAATATTTGCTAGCAATACAGCAGCAGTAACACAAGAATCAGCAACCTGTAGGAGATACATCATTTATGGAAAACTGCATCATCTGAGTTTTAAAATGTTTTGCAGTTTTCATATATCCTATTTGCTTGTTCATTCCATCACAGAGATATTTGCACACAATGCTATTACATAATCATGATGCTCATTTGTGTTGTAACCAGAAAATTTTGACAACAGAAGAAATTATAGGACTAGTAGCAAAGTTTTGGGCCAAATCAAGTGTTTGAATGACACAGACCAGTACAACTGTACAAATTCAACATATGGTTCGCTTTTCCATTTTCATTTTTTGTTATTTTCTTTATCGAAACTGTGGTAAGGTTACATGCTATAACCTTGAGTCACTAAGCAACATTTTCAAAATCTACTACGTACCTCAACTTTTTCAGGAAGTTTGATTAGGTCAGTAAGTAGTAGAAAAAGTCTTTTACTCGCACAGATTTCTTGTGAAGATTCATCAATGACAGAAAGAGCCTCAAATGTCTGAAGAATTAAATCAAGAACCGAGTACCTGGTGCAGACCAAAGCATTCCTGGGTCAAGAACATAGACTAAAGAATGCATCTAAGTGAAAAGTGAAAACTAATTGCACGTGTGCAAGATTAAGGAGAGGAGTAGAACACTGGAATCCATATGACCCACAAAATCAATTAAAATTGGATGCTACTATATTCCATCATGTAAGCATTAGGATGGAAGAATGACAAGAAATGAATGCATTGCAGAGTTTAAACTCTCTTTACACCACATACTTGTACTTAAATATGAGTCTGGACTCTGGTGGGCAAACAACGACATGACAGGGGTCATTGAGGAAATAAGTGATATCCCAAGTACTCAGTTTATCAGAAAACCAAATATCATGAAAATAAACTCAGTGCTTTTTGGAGGAAGAAACACCTAAAATTATAAGAAAAATAACTGTACCTTTCAGGTAATCGTTCCTCCCTTAATTTTCCCATCTCAAAAGATAAGAGATCAACCATAAGACATGGGAGTCCCAACTTCATCAATGGTGGTTGAAGGATAACAGCTACTTCTTGCTTACTTTGCAATGTTGCCAAGAGTAGACCTACACTCTGTTTTAGTGTTGAAAACCTCATTAGACACTGATAACACCAAGCTGATTTGTTGGGATTTATGCAATTAAAAACTGAGAAACTTTCCAGTGTGTGCAAGATACTATAAAATTTTGTGTTAGTAAACAGCTGTATCTCATTTTATTTTTTAAATTTCTTCTTTGAGAGGGAGGTGGGGTGGGGTTGGAGATCTACCTTGGGGGCAGTTTCTATAATCATATTTGTTTGGTCATCACAGTTTAGTTCGCACTAACTTAATGAAACTTTTTAGACATACATAAGGCATTAGATGGATACTTCTCTTCAATATCTCTATTTTAAGATATAAGCATGGAGTCAACAAATAAAGTAATCTCAGAACATAATTTCATCTTTCAGTGAAGTCAACATCCTTAATTGTTACTGTAGATCAGAAGTGAAACTGGGAATCAAGATTGTGACATTGGCACACACACACACATATATCTAAAAACATAATAAGTCTCAATTCAGGTTATATCCCTAATTTATGTCCGTATTTTCTGTTAAATTTTTTTTATATATATATTATGCTATAAGAGTTGGACAAAAATATCCCTATTGTTTTAACTTCTATTATCTTTTCCCATTATTATTCTCATGCACATGCATACAAAATATATTTTCTTATATTCTTCAATGGTAATAATGTATGTAGGCATTATATATTGGAGTAATATAAGAAGTTTGATTTCATTTAGATTTTAATTAAATGTTACCATAATTATATTTAGTAATTTATCATATCTAAAATTCTTACTTTAATAATATTAATCATACCACAATTATTACTCAAATTATCAGCTATACACCTAAACTTTTAATATAATATGAATTCTACAACTATATATATATATATATATACACACACACACACACACACCCACACACACACACACACACACACACACACTCTATTATTTTAAAAAAATATTTTAATATAATTAAGATTTTAACTTTGAGAATTAAACTATTAATATTGGCCATATATTTTTGCGCATCGCGCATATAAAATACTAGTATACACACACACACACACACACACACATATATATATATACATCCATATGAGGCACACAATATGCACAAGTCAAGGAGCCAATACCTAGAACCCAATATTTAAATCCTGTAAATACTAAATAGTAAACAGCAAGTGCAATATATACCATGTCAAATGTACTGTTCAGAATTTCAGGCATGGTAACACAATACAAACAATAACAAAAATTATTATTGAATATAACATTAACATCCACAATATGTACCAATTGACTAACACCATTTGATAGCAAAATGAAACAATAGGAGATGCAGTAGACTGGATGGACTACAAATTGTAACACAATCTGATACCTTCTCAAGAAGATTGGGATTTAAAGTATTTTCCATAATCCATAAGATTCGGCATAATATATTCTCAGACTGCAAGGCTTCTGCCCAAAGAACACTCTCGTCACCTTGAAGACATAAAGTTACTACCCTGTATAATAATACTTACCATAATGAAGATGATTGCATACAACTACATTATATATTGAAATGTGATTAAAAAATGTTTTTAAAAAAAAATTAATTGACTCAGAACAAGAATAACATATTAACATCCTGACCTGAAATTCATTCTAGAAGGTAATAACAAAACACGGCTAAAGGGGTGGTAGCAAAGTTACCATTTAATGTTCTGAAGTAAAGAAATAAAAGCACAGTAAAAAGAAAAATATCCTAGTAAGGTGATTTAAACAAAATGATAAATATATGCAGGAAAGTTTGTAAAATATTTGACAAATAATTATGGATTATCTTTGAAATTTCAGCTATAGTACCGGCATGCTTCACAAAGGCATGGTGTGTCATCTAGGAATAACTGCTCCATAACTGCCCCAATCAATCCATTTGTGGAAGTTATCTTCTTTCGAGAAAGTTCATGACATGCTAGGTTTCCAATGATTCCAAGGCTAATTTCCTGTTTAAGTATATATCCAAGTTAAGAAAGTGAAAAGCTCCATGCATTAGGGAACATCAAGACCGTCCATGTAAGATGTACAAGATAATATTAAATTAGAAATATGACTCACTGTAATACGTGCAGATTTCGAAACCACAAGAGTGGAAAACAGAACTTCAAGTATAAGGTTTTGAACCTGTATTTAAAAAAAAAAAAAATCATAATACTTAAAAACTGCAGTGATAACTAAACAAGATTAAAAAATTTGGGGGGGGGGGGGGGGACATGAATAGTGACAGTAGAAAGCCTATCCCAGTAAAAGAGTGTAACAAAATTGTTTTTGGCACTCTCATTTGACCTATCAAATGAAAAGTTCATTCTGAAAGCTCTAGGGAATTATTCAATTCAGTGTTGATAGTGTCACAACTCACAAGGACCAAGGAAAATTGAAGCTCACAATCTGGGTTCTTTATACAAGGATTGAACTGTAAACTTGAAAGTCCTGATATCAAACCCTTTCCCTGCAAACCAGCTTAACCCACTTCTCCCAACAATACAAACCAACAGATTGCTAAGATGCAGAAAGATGAAAAGAAAGAGAAAATTCAAGCACCATGAATTCAGCATGAGTTTTACTCGCAGCAAGATCCCATAAAATACAACCATACTCTTCCCAGGCTTCTTCTCCTGCTGATGACCCTTTCTTTGTACTCTCACGGCATAGCCTGACATCTAATCCTTGAAACTTGTCCACTTTATCAAAATTATCATCCATGTCTGCGGCTTCATTTTCATTATTTGCCCACATCCCTTCTCCATTTTCAGATGCAGAGACTGAAGCTGTCTTCAATTCTTCAGTTTCTTGTCTCCCAGAGATGCCTTCATCTTTCACTTCAGTTGGTAGGAGTTTTCGTATCAAAGATATTACATAACTAGGATCAACAGTTGTTGATATATCAAACAGCTGCAGCATGAAGTAAGTTGCACTGTGAACAACTAAACCATATAATAATAAAAGAATAAAATGATAATAATTAAGAACTCGTATGCTCAGTATAAAATTCCTCGACAGCAAATCTTACTTTACTGAAAAATACTCCAGTATGTGTGGGTGAGTGTATTTGAGTTGGAACAAAAAAAAAAAAACAACAAAATGAGGCAATTATGTGCCGATTATCTTAATTCAAGGCTGGAACTGTGAACTAGTTAAAATGTTAAATCTTTAAACATCTTGAGGAAATTTAGGTCTTTCCTGAGTCTAACAATAATGGATTCTGTTTTTATCAATTAACCTACAATGCTTAGTCATTTGAGGAAAAATGAACCTCAAAACTTCATGTATCACCTTTTATGCTCACTTGGCTCATACCCCTGACCAAAAATGCTTTTGGCTTACAAGTATGTGAACTCTTTCTGTTGCAAATGTGGACCACTCTGCTTAGTATATCAATTCAGACATTCCTTTACAAATCCATAGTCTATTAACTACAGAGCTTATGTTTTCAAAAAAAACTACAGAGCTTATATAACTTATAATCAGATTTAAATTTTGTTTTAAATTTTTTAAAAACTTATTGTGAAAAACATTAAGCAAAACGAATATAGCTTTTTAACAGTTTCACCACTACTTTGAAATAGCACGAGTCCACACCACTGTGCAGTCTATCACTCTATCGCGCAAGCTGTCGCACACTCGGACGGCTCCCCTCGCATCCATTTACATAAAGCTAAATTGCATTTCCAATAGCGCTAATGAATGATTTCAATCACTATCCGTCCTCAAATCCCTAGATTTCATCGTTCACATATAGATGTACATACATATACAGAGGTAGCTTCGGCATAGAGAAATGAAGAAAAAATAATAAACCCTAATTTGGAACTCGGGAACATAAACATCGCAACATCGCACACAAAGCTTATGCAATACCTCATGAGAAGGGGCAGAAGGGTGGTGAGTTGATGGCAGAGATTCTCGTTCTCCTTCGCAGTGTTCAGAAGGTGACTCTGCGGGGGTTGACATGTTAACGACAACAATGGGCCAAATGTACTCAAGCGGAAAACTAATTTATTTGGCGCAAATGGATATGGAGCCGTGAGCAAATATTAGGCTAGAAACCTAAAAAATAATTTAACTTTTTAATATTTAATGGAAAGTAAAAAAATTAGCTGAAAGTTACTTCGTAATAAATTGTATTTTTCATTTTTTAAATGAATATATTATTTATATTTAAAAATAATCATCATATCTATAATAAAGCAAAATCCGTTGGTGAAAATTTTTGACTCCAATTCCCGCCTACCCAATACGCCGCCGTTTCGGAAACAAACTTTTGGGATGCCTGCATTAATTATCAAATTTATTTTAAATGGCTGAATTGAAAAAAAGTCTGTTCGAAATACGAATAAACATCTTTGGGAAACGAAATATTTGTTAAACATCATGTCTCTATGCAACATCTGAATTAGAATTATTTTTACATTTAATGCTCAATGGTAGGCATCTATTGTGTTCACATTTACTATAATTGCAAGTTTCAATAACTATATGCATTGAATTACAAATTAATTTTACAAATTCCAAAACTAACATTAATTTAAATTAATAGAGATGAATTTAAAATTCAAAATAAATATTTACACCAACCTATACATTACTTCAACTTAATTATTACATAGGAACACTTGCCAACATTACTTATAAAGGAAAGTGTAATATTTTTACATTAAATGTAAAAATGTTACATTTTCCATCAAAAGTATTGCACTTTTTTTTTTACAAGTAACAAAATTTTATTATTGATTATATTATATTATTCAGTATAAGTATAACATTTTGATATTGACCCGCTCGATCCATCTCACGGATAACACATAATTGTGATCCAACCCGACAAGGTTGACCCAAAATTAATATGTATGGGCCAATTGACATCTCTAAGTATATATATCAATGAATAATTACTATGTACGAAAGAATATAATTTTTTTCAATTTTATAATAAAGCGATAAATATTACTCCGTTCATATATATTAAAGTCTTAATTACTACTGTTAATATATCTTGAAATCAAATTAAACTTTGTAGGTAAATGATGATCCCAATTCTTTCGAATATATATATAACATAATGTAATAAAAACCGCATAAGCAAATTAAATTTATTGATCAAGAATTTTTGAAAAGAAAATACCAGCAGCAGAATAAAGGAGCTCAAGTAAGAGGAAAATGATGGCGAACAACTTAATGAGGTTTTCCATTAATCTTGATTTTCAAAACTAGATTTTTAATTTCTTCAAACAATCTATGTAAATGAGCGTGAAAGAGTGCAAGCATGTGGCTCTCTCTCTCTATATATATATGGTACGTTTATTGGTTTTGTAATGTATACGTATTATTTTCATCCATTTCATGTGATATGTTCGTTTGGTAATGAATACGGATTGTTTTCAAGCACGAAAGATCTCAGGTATGACCTAAACATGTATTAAACAGTGTGTATACATCACAATTTTTTTTTATTCCCTCCATATATCCGATAAAAACTAAAAATTGTTTTTATTATTAATTAAGTTTCAATCGATTATTCCAATAACAAAAAATTGCAATTCAACTATATATTAACATAGACTTTTAATTAGACTTTTAATTAAGATTAAGTACATCCTTCAATTTGGTATCCAAGCAAATCTAATGCCAAATATCATGAGTTCAGATCTCCACGTCATCTAAAAAAAACAGATTATGTTCCACGTATTGTTTGGAGTCTATCAAAAATTAACTGGCTCACACATGTTAGAGAATGTGTTGAACATATAATATATAAAAATAAGTGTATAACCCAACTATCAGTTTAAGCTTTTAGTTGAGATGGAACACATGCTTCAATCGTATCGTGTTGAGCATATATAATATATAAGAGATAATTAATCAGTGGAGCTCTATTATCTTTTGTGACTATTTCAAATTTAGTCTCGAACTATTGTTTTTTTTTTCATAGCATCATAGACTGTCATATTTTGGACATTTTTAGTCATTCTGACGACTTTTCCGGTGTAACCCTATTTCAGGCAATGGTATTTGTGTCTCTTAATTCTTTTTTAATTTTCTCAATGAAGCGGAGATCTCTTCTCTTTGGTGAATATTCTAAATTTAGTTTCAGCCAATCATTTTTGGCATTTAACACCCCAGGCTATCATACTTTTCATACTTTTAGCCCTTCCGATGATTTTTTAGTTTTTATCGTAAAACCTATTTTAAGAAATGATATTTTCCGATGGCAAAGGAAATCCTAGAAAATCCTTTTTTTTCTCTCTCTATGTCTGATCATAATTCACAAAATCATGGACTAAAATAATAGCAGCCAAATTGAAGCAAACCGGATGGCAACATCCAAGTGAGTTGCAATATGATTCCCCCGCACGTACTGAATGTCACCATTGATGGATGATATGCGGTCGGGTCACTGATGGAGATGAAGACAAGATTCAGGTGAATGAAATGGTGTAATACCTCATCTTTGGGGTGCATTACTTTTCTCTAAGGTATATTAAATTTAAGTTTGAGTCTCTGTGTTGCATGATGCCTTCCGTATCCTTGTTTGTATGCAATTGCGTAAGCATGTCTTCTCATTGTCATTCTTGGAGTGGTTTGAGCTTCAAAGATGAAGCATCCTTTAAAGAGTTGATCGTGATATTCGGTTATTTTTACTAATATTATTTTTGATACGAATACCCGGTTATTTTTGCTAATATTATTTTTTATACTAATACCTTCAAAATTATTTTCTTATATGATCTAAAATTATGTTAGCCTATTATTAAATTATTTTATGCGACCCAAAATTATTTTAAGAATACTTAACTAATTTTATTTTAGGAATATTAGAGTTTCATAATCCTAACTATTCTAGGAATATTATAGGGAAAAGGGTCAAATAAGCCCTTAAACATTATTCAAGAAGTCAATTAGGCCTTTCAACTTTCAAATGTTGCAATTAAACATACGAACATGTCATTTTGGAGCAATAAGACCCACAAACCTATTGGGGACCTATGATTATAGGTCACCTAGAATTTTGACCAACTCCTGTGAACCGTCCGATAAATTTCCGGCAACAGTGTCAAATACTAGCGACTGTTACGGTCGCCGGTCTTTGGACCACAACACACCGGAGAAGGGCCGCCATAAAACAAGAACGCAAGATTTCCAAGGTGGGTTCTTCTGTTTCTTTGATGGTTAATTAGTTTTGCATATGTACTGTATACAAATGGCTGTATAAAGATGAGTTCTTGCCATTTATTGTAGTCTTCTTCTTGGACCAAAGCGGTGGTGAAGAAATGGTTGAATATACCGAGCGCCGCCGATGAGTTCCAATCGGATTACACCATAAATAGTAAATATCAAATAAATCTTATAAATCTCTCAATTTTTTGGGGGGTTAAGTATACTGAGTGTTATTAATTTTTTGTCAGGTAGGATGAACATAGTTAAACGGAGAAGGAAGAGCTGTTCCAACGAGAGCGACCATGCTGTCGTGCCGGAGGAATTATCAGGTGCGTTTCTCGGCGGTTCTTTAGAACTTCCGTACGATGGATAGGTTCATTATGTGATTGGACATCAGAGAGGGTGTAATTGCGAAAATGAGAGAATCAGAAAGTTTTGTGGGCCCCTTTTTACGGTGGCCGGTATTTGACATTGTTGCCGGAAATTTATTGGACGATCATTGGAGGTTCGCCGTAATTCTAAGTGACCTGTAATTACAGGTCACCAACATGTTTGTGGACTTTATTGCTCTAGAATGACATGTTCATGGGTTTAATTGTAATGTTTGAAAGTTAGAGGGCCTAATTGACTTCTTGAGTAATGTTTAGGGGCTTATTTGACCCTTTTCCCAATATTATATTGAGTGTTATAGTTCCTAATCCTAATATAATATGTACAAAGATATGTTTTTCCTAATAATAATGATTATTTAAATATTTTCATAATCCTAATGTTTTTTCTAATAATAATGATTATTTAAATATTTTCATAATCCTAGCAATCCTAATATTTTTTTTAATTATATATGATAGGGAATATACATCGGGTCTATCGACCCATACGTACTGAGCACCAGATTGGATCTGACTCCATGCATAGAGAGGGTCATTGTTCGACCACGTCCGACTTGATCGAGAGTATTGTCCGACCCAACTTGAAGATAAAGCTTCTTCCTAGCTTAATGAGTCTTTAATTTGCTCAAAGACTTTTAGGTTCAGTCCCGACCCGACTGATGAGTGCCACATATGCCTTACTTTATAAGGTGTTTGAATGATTTATATTGCATTGTTTGAAGTTCTTTTGGGTTGATTTGTGTGCTTAATTGTTCTATTTTCATACAAATTGTATTTGGGAACTAACGTTGGAATGAGCACTTGTGAGATGTTTGAGTAGTTTGAAGGCAATTGGATGCAAGAAAATGGCAAATGAAGAAAATGCATGGAAAACTGGACTGTGTACTACCCCTGTACGCACGTACAAGTCATACATGCGCAGAAGTAAAATTATTGCATGGACCATGGTCCACACACCTGTGTGGACCAAAAATAAAAAGTACATTATTTTTATAATGAAGGTACATTATTTTTGTATTGTAAGTACATTATTTGACAGTATATATCAAATAATGTACCTTCAGTACAAAAATAATGTACCTACAGTATAAAAATAATGTACTTTCATTACAAAAATAATGTACTTTTTATTTTTGGCCCACACAGCTGTGTGGACCATGGTCCATGCAATAATGATTGCATGCAGAAAATTTGGGCCGGGTGTGGCGCGACCTACTTAAAAGAGTCGTGTATTAGTGGCGTACGCGCATACGAGCCTTGTGTGCGCTACAGTTTTCAGTGTATAAAATGATGTTTGGCCGAATTATTTCTATGTTTTTTGTATTTTTAGTTTAGATTTCTTCTCTCTAGGTTAGATATGATTTCTCTCTCTACTAGATCAACCTATAACTCTCTCCAATGGAGATGAATATTAGGAACACTTTGTAACTAGATTTTGTTAGAAACATTTGTAATAAGATTTTGATGAGCTAAAAATGTATTTTAGTTTGAAAAATTAAAAACCCAATTCGTACTAGAAAAAGATTCTAAGTGTCAAGTTTGAAGAATTCTTAAAGAAGGAAAGAACTTGGTTTGAATCCCATAAAGTATAAATTTATTTGGGCAAAGAAAGTAACAAAAGGCTCAAGTAATAGAAATGGAAGAGGACTTGTTAGCAAAGATCAAATGGAACAATTGGCAAGCAAAATGCATTATTAAGAAATTAAAGGTCACGGGTTTGAAACTTAAGCTTGGTCAAAACATGAATAACAAGGTCTTTTATTCTATGGAGCTAAGGATGTGGAACAAGGTAATAACAAGGTCTTTTATTCTATGGAGCTAAGGATGTGGCTAAGTCTGGAGGAGACAAATGAGGATGACCTAAGGTCATGGGTTCAAAACTTAAGCTCTACATTTTATTTTAAAAGACAAATGAGGATGACAAAGGCTGATGAGGATAAGACATAATATTTGAAAATAATATTAACCAATGAGTTAATGAGGAACATTATATTGGTCAAAACGCTTAGCATGAATAACAAGGTCTACCGTTCGAAACCTTGTGATAACAATTTTATTCTAAGCAGCTAATTAAGGATGTGGCTAAGTCTGGAGGAGACCTCATGAGTAAGTATAAAAGGATGAGGTTGACCTATGACTAAAGAGGATGAGGCTTACTACTATATTTGGAAAGAGGCCAAGTATGAGGAAGTCTTCCAGAGGCTTACTACTATATTTGGAAAGAGGCTAAGGCTAAGTATCTAGAAAGAGGATGACCTCAATTGGAAGAAGAGGAAGAGGTCAACTGTCAAAAATGGAAAGAGGATGGCCTGGGAAAAATAATTCGAAGGAGCAAATCTAATATTTCTAACTTGGAGCTGAGTTCAAAATTGCGAAAAAGATAAAGAATTTTTCTGTGAAATTATTTAAGCTCAAGCAAGATTCACCAGTTTGAATTATTTGAAAGATTAACTTGATTTATCTAATCAAGAAAGGAACAACTCAAATGTTCACATTATCAGGAGGTGCAAATTAGTCAAAATGGTGGCTTCAAGTTCCAAGACTAATCAATGTCAGATTTAGAAGATTTTTGAAGGTGATAAGAAGCAAATTTCAAATAGCTACAAGGAGTGCCGAAAAGTTGCAAGCCAAATTGTCAAACTTATCAGACTGCTGTAAGCAAATTGCATAATTAGACTAACCTCCAGCCATAATTGTCCTTAGGATTACCTATTGTTGATGATGTTGAATGTATTGGTAGTGGTAGGATTCCTGCAGAGTGTCTCCCACTTGTTCTCAGGTTTTTAGTATAGATGGTGTAGTTAGTAACCTGAACAGTGGGGGACCATTGCTTATATAGCCTATAGAACCATCAATATAGGATCTTGTATCGGTTGTAACGGTAGCCGTTACAACCTCTAATTAAGGTACCACATTATGGTCATTGAAGGCCATAATTGCACCACATTTTGAATGGAAAATGTTACATTCTCCCACTTGGTGCAATTACAAACTCAAAGGAAACAAAAAAAAAAACATGAACTATAGAGATACGTCCTCTTAAAGTGAGTAGCATATACTATAGTCACAATGTAACTTGTTCTCTAAGCATTTCTTGTGGTAATCAAAAACTTAATGGATAAACCTTATGTTTAATCCAGGTCCAAAAATATATTTTCTCAACGAAATATGTGCACAATACAATAATGAGAAAATATCTGAATGCTTTAAGAATTTCATATAATAACTGAATGTATACAAATTTTACAAAGTGGGCGCAAGTCCCATTTTCTCAACAAAATCCCTAAACTTGAATGGTGGCATGCCTTTAGTGAGGGGACCAACAATCATCAACTCAGTGCTTATGTGCTCAATGACCACTTTCCTATCTTTAACACGCTCCCTGATGGCTAAGTACTTGGTGTCGATATGTTTGCTTCGACTCCCACTCTTATTGTTCTTAGCCAGGAATATCGCAGCTGAGTTGTCACAATAAACCTTTAACGGCTTAGAATAGAATCCATAATTCTAAACCCTGAAATGAAATTCTTAAGCTATACACCTTGAGATGTAGTCTCAAAACAATAAACGAACCCGGCTTCCATGGTTGAAGTGGTGACAAGAGTTTGTTTAACACTTCTCCATGAAATAGCTCCACCGACCATAATGAAAATGTTTCCCGAAGTTGATTTCCGAGAATCAATGCAACCGGCAAAGTTCGCGTCAGAGTACCCCACAATATCCAAAGTGTTCATCTTCCTGAACACAAGCTTATAATCCTTGGTACCTTTGAGATATCTCAAAACCTTCTTTGCAGCTCTCCATTGGTCTAAACCCGGATCACTTTGATATCGTCCCAGCATTCCAACAGTAAAGGCGATGTCCGACCAAGTACATACTTGAACATACCCGAGACAACCGACAACAGAAATATAGGAGTCCAAACTGAATTTATCACCTCTCACGATAGGAGCTGTACTCGGTGAACAATCATTCATCCGAAATCTTTCTAAGACTTTGTTGATATAGGTTTCCTGCAATAGTCCTAGAATGCCTCGGGATCTATCGCTATGGATCTTTATGCCAATGACATAAGATGCCTCACCCATATCTTTCATATCAAAGTTCTAAGAAAGGAATTGTTTAACCTCGTGCAGCATTTCCTTATCATTTGATGCAAGAAAAATATCATCCACATATAAAACAATAAAACAAATTTTACTCCCACTTGTCTTCTGCTATATGCAATGATCTAGGATACTTTCAACAAAACCATATGATGAAATGACTCCGTCAAACTTGATATACCATTGGCGGGATGCTTGTTTTAAACCATAAATGGACTTTTTGAGCTTGCAAACCAAATGATTGCCTTCACTAGAAGATAATCCTTCAGGTTGTTTCATATAAACCACCTCTTCTAGATCACCATGAAGGAATGTTGTTTTCACATCCATTTGCTGCAATTCAAAATTGAAATGTGCAACTAAAGCCAAGATTATGCGAAGTGAATCTTTCTTCGATACAGGAGAAAAGGTCTCCGTGTAATCGATTCCTTCTTTTTGAGTGAATCCTTTAGCAACGAGCCTAGCCTTGTATCGCTCGATGTTGGCTAATGAGTCATTTTTAGTCTTATAGACCCATTTACAGCCAATGGCATTGGCCCCATTAGGCAACTCAACAAGGTCTCAAACCCCATTGCTCCGCATGGAATTCATTTCTTCCTTCATGGCTTCATACCATAAATCTGACTCTTTACAATTTATGGCTTGTGAAAACATTTCTAGATCATTTTCAGCTCCAACATCAGACTCTTGCAGATACACTATGTAATCACTAGGAATTGCTGATCTTTTATCTCGAACAGATCGCCTCAAAGTTGAACTACCATCTCCTTGAGAAGTTAGTGGTTCAACTAGCGCTTTAGGAATTTCCTGAATTGGTTGATCAGTTGAGATAATATCAGCATCTCGTGGAATTTCTTCAATAGGTTGTTCAATACCCGTTTGATCTTGAGGGTTACTTGAATCTATTATCAACCTATGTGATGATGTAGGAGGACATGATTCAATATGATCATGATTAGAAATCAAATCATTGAATCTATCCCTCCCACTAATCATGTCATTTTCAAGAAACTTAGCATTTATTGATTCCACGATCCTAGTTGAATGAGATGGACAGTAAAATCTATACCCTTTGGAGGACTATGCGTATCCAATAAAGAAATCACTAATAGTTCTTGGGTCAAACTTCTTTTCTTGTGGGTTATATACCCGTACCTCAAACGGGCATCCCAAACACGCATATGTTGCAAACTCGGTTTCCAACCTTTAAATAACTCAAATGGTGTCTTTGGGACAGCCTTCGTTGGAACACGTTTTAATATATACGTTGCCTTCTTAAGTGTTTCGGCCCACAAAAACCAAGGAAGTTTGGAGTTGCTAAGCATACTCCGCACTATGTCAATAAGCGTTCGGTTTCTTCTTTCAGCATCACCATTTTGGTCCAAAGAACCATGCATGGTATATTGGGCAACAATCTCATGTTCTTGAACAAACTTAGCAAATGGACCAGGTGCTTGTCCACTTTCAGTGTACCTACCATAGTATTCACCACCTCTGTCGGATCTTACTATCTGTATTTGTTTCCCACATTAGTTCTCAACTTCAGCCTTAAATGACTTGAAGGCATCCAATGCTTCGTTTTTATTATGAATAAAATACACATAAGTAAATCGCGAGTAATCATCAATAAAGGTGATGAAATACTTATGACTTGGCATATCCATATCTGGACAACAAATGTCAGTGTGCATGATTTTCAATATGCTTGAACTCCTTTTGAAACCTTTTTTAGACTTGTTCTTTTGCTTTCCCTTAATGCAGTCTATACAAGTCTAGAAATCAGTATAATCAAGAGTACTAAGTACCCCATCATTTACTAATCTCTTTATACGTTCAAGGGAGATATGACCTAATCTCCAATGACATAACATGGATGAGTTCTCACTAATACTTGATATTTTGGAACCAGAATGAACATGCAATGAACTATAAGTGACATTGTTCTGTAAATGTAAACGATAAAGACCATCAGACAATGTACCATATCCAATACAAGATGATTTATAAAAAATGTTAAAATTTTCGTCTGAAAAAATAAATGAAAAACCCATCGGTACAAGTCTAGATATTGAAACCAAGTTTCGGAATAAACTTGGTACATAAAATGTCTTTTCCAAAAACAATACAAAACCACTATTTAAAACAAGCTTGCACGTTCCAATAGCTTCCACTTGCGACCCCATCTTGTTTCCTGATAAGATGGTCCGTTCATTTCCCACTAGCTTCCTCAGATCTTGCATTCCCTGTAAAGAGTTTGCAATGTGGATAGTTGAACCAAAATCAATCCACCAAGTATTAGCATTAACTTCAGACATATTAGATTCATAGCAAATGAATGAGGATAGATTACCTTTATTCTCGACCCACTTCTTGTACTTGATGCAATCTTTCTTCATGTGTCCCTTCTTTTTACAGAAGAAACACTTGTGCACCTTCTTTATGTTAGCTTGAGGTAGAATGTTTTCTTTCCCCTTAGCCTTAGAAGTGGAACCTCGAGATTTGCCAAATTTAGACTTCTCCCGTGCCGTAGCCAGCATGACACTTTCACCCATTTCCATCACCAATCTACCTTCTTCTTGAACACACATGGTCATTAAATCATTTATAGATCATTTTTCCTTATGTGTATTGTAAGAGATTTTAAAAGGTCCATACGATGATGGTAGGGTGTACAAAGCATAGTACACAAGAAAGTCATCTAACATATCTACCCCAAGAGTCTTAAGTTGAGCGACAATGTCACGCAATTCCATGATATGTTCACGCACACCTTTGACGGAAGTGAGACGAAGATAAGATAATCTCATGATGAGGGTGCTTGCTAAAGCCTTTTCTGAAGTGACGAATTGGTCGTCAATAGCCTTAAGCAACGCTCGGACATCCTTATGTTTCTCACTAACGGAACACCGAATCCCATTAGATATTTTCGCCTTGATGTACATTGTGCTGAGCCGATTGGATCTATCCCATTGCTCATGTAGCGCAACTTCATCTTGGGTACTGTCTTTAGTGGGGACAAGCGGTTTCTCATTGTGAATTACGTAGTCCAAGTCTTTCCACCCTAAATTAAGAAGAATTATTTCCTTCCACATCTTATAGTTGTCACCCCTAAGTTCTGGAACTTCGATGTTCAAATCTGTGTGAGTAACGGATTGAGATGTTGTAAAGGTAGAAGGTTTGGGTTAGAATTTCGAGGCATAGATAGAACTGAATTGCATACATTACCAATGTAAATGATGCATGTCCTAGATCCAAATGCCATAAAAATTGCCTGTGGACTAAATTTTTACGCAAAAAGGACCTAGGAAAATTAGAATAGAAATGAGATAGGTACAAGGTTGATTTTTTATTCTCAATGTTAAAAAAACTACCAAAAACTATATGCCGACACATAATTGCATGTGGACTAAATTATGGTCATAGCTTGGTATTTTAACCTGATCAATCATATAAATATAACGAAATTGCATGTGCGCTAAATTTCATTATATTAAGTATAATTAATCACAATTTATGCCTAAACTTTATGCGATTTGGGAAAAATTTGATGCACAATATTAATTAAATTAAGGATCTTGTGACTACTCATTAATCAACTAAAATTGTACTATCGCATCGGCATAGATTTTGAAAAGGCAAAACAAATTATGCAATTAACATGATATGCAATTCTCAAGTATACTCCTAGGAAAGTTGGTTGGGCTAAGGTCCATTAAAACCAACTCCTTAGACAGAGTAGGATTTCAAGGGAACTTGCAGTACATTGGCTATTTTCAAATTTTCATCCCAAGAAACTTTCTCCGGCTTATGCAATTTCACATTATAGCATAATTGTTCTGAAGGTGTTATTCAAACTTTGATTTTCACGGTTTGAAAAACGCTTTAAGGATAGGTGAACTTTTGAACTTAATGTACTAACCTTCAAGCACTACCGAAATTGTACTACCGTAGTTGTACTAAACTGTATGTACTATGTAATATGCTAAAGTCCAATATCCTAAGAAATTTCACTAATTCTTAAAAAAACTTTTCTAAAGCATAATATAAATTGCATAATTAAAAGAAAAAAAACTAAATATTATACTAATTAGACATAAAATGCATATTACAAAAATATAAATTTCATATTAAACAACAAATTGCATAAAACATTATAGCAATTTAACAAATATGAACATAAAATTTAAATTCAATTTGCAATTTTGAATGAAAAATTCTTTAAAAACTATATAATTTTCAAAACTTTTTCAAATTGCAATTTGAATAAAAAATATAATGCAAATAATAGGTCCGATATAATATAAACAAATATATATAGGATAAATCAGAATTCAAAAACAAATAGATTAAATGCCGAATTAATATAATAACTAAAAGAATTAAATACACAGGCCCAAAATAATTATTATAATGAAATGGGTCAAGCCTATTCTTCTACCCGGCCCAAACTTCCCCATTTCAGCTTTTACAATTGATCAAAAATTAAAAAACCTAGTTGTTTCATCTGTTGCGAAGAAAAGAAGAAGGAACGACGGAAGAGAGAGAGAGAGAGAGGATGTTGGAGGACGAGTCGACCGGAGAACCGCCGCTCGCCACCCTCACCCTCGACCCAACGCCGCCGTCGTCGTCCATCCGCCGTCCCCAGCCGCATCGTCTGCCATCCTCGCCGTTCGCTGGAAGGAGCAGCAACCGCGACACAGCAGTCGAGAAACCCAGCTGTGCCTCCGCCTCCTCGCCTCGACACCTCCAACGTCCGTCACCGACGTAGCTTGAAGGAGAAAGGGAAGCAGCGACATTGCCTGGAACCAGCGTCGTCGTCGCCGCCTATCCTCTTCGCCGGAAGGAGAAAACAGCGCAAATCCGACCAATCGAAGCCCAAATCAGCGATCCACCATGTTTTTTTTTTTCGCTGATTCTTCACCGCCCAACGGCGGTCAAGGTCACCGAAAGGAGAGGCGCATCGGTGAGCCAAACGGTCACCGACCAGAATTTTAAAAAAAAATAAAAGAATTTTTCCTTTTTTTTATATTACGAAAATACATATACAAATATTATGCAGAATTTTGTATATATATTATTCTATGAAAATACACATTCATCAATATAAATGTTCATACACATATTCATACATATATATTAATAGTATGTAAACTGGAATGATATAAACATATACAGATATGCAAATATTTATATCAATTATAAATATATGGGACTAGCTAGTTTTCTAGCATTTATTAAAAACAATAAACTGGCACTGTGACTTGAACGTGGTATACATACGCAAAGTTAACATTTTTTAGTACAAAATACTAACAAAATTTATTACCGCCTATAGTCTTTATCTAATATGTTAACTATATTAATTAGAATCATTCCAAAATTAAAATACATATCAATTGTCTTCTTTGTCCTCTCTTATTATTTATAGTTAGAATCTCACATTATTTTAGATACAATCATAGCTCTTGATTGCACTTATTTGAATGTATAGGATTTATGCATATTGTCCTCTAATACTTACTATATATATGTCTACTCATGTTAATAAGGATATATATATATATATATATATATATATATATATATATATATATGTTCAAATGTAGTCGCGTCTTCCCGTGCGGTCGGTGCGGTTCGCAACACTCAATGTTAGAAAACGCACTACTTAATGAAATACATAAAAACACCAAAAAACACACCACACACCCAAAATAATGCACCATAACTCCCATGCCCCTAATGGTGCATTTGCTAACCCTGTGTGGTGTATATTTACATACGTAGTGGTGTGTTTTTCTGTGATGCCTATCTAATGATGCATATTTGTGTGGTGTATATTTGTATACGTAGTGGTGTGTTTTTTTGTGATGCTTATCTAATGATGCATATTTGTGTGGTGTATATTTGTATACATAGCGATGCGACCGCACGTTAAGGGGCGACCTGTTTATGACCATATATATATATATATATATATATGCATGCGTATCTTAAATAGCTCACATTATCAGAATTTCTAATTTTAGAGCCTCTCATAGAAGGTATTTTACTACGGTATGAGTAATTGGAGAATGACAGCAAAATTCAGCAGATAATTTGTAGGTAAAATTATAAATGAAATCATTATCCATCCTTGCATCTTGCAGGTTTCTTTATACGATCAGAGCCTCTGACATGCTGTGTTCCCTCCCACACTCTGCTGCCTCAGATCGAGCCTCCTGTTGCTCAGCTATTTCCAGAGTTTCCTGCTGTTGAGCTACTAAAATAGACAACATCCTTATGAAATCAGTCAACGTTTGATCGAACTTGGTTACATTATCTTTTTGATGTTCTTTCATGGAAGTTCTTATTAATTCATCAAAGGTGGTCTCTGCTTTTCTAATCAATTGTGATTTCAACCGATCTGCACTAGTTTTCCTTATATTTGTCCAATAATTTGTAATCATAGAACCAAAAGCTACTGCAATTGAACCCCAATAATATACGCAAGCCAATTCTTTATCCGGATTCACTGCAAGAGAATAAAGTTTACGGAAACTCAAAAGAGCTGTTAATAGCCATACTCCAGTTTCAAACAGTAGCTCCGACGAAGGCCATGTGTTTTTCCTTTTGTACTCATTAGCATAAAAAACTATCCAACACACCAGTCCAAGTGAATTCACAATCGTGGCAATGGACATTAAGGAACCAGCCATTAAATTACTTTTCCTCACATATAAAATATCATTACCAAACGCCATTAACGTCCAACAAGCACGAGAAAATCCAGGCCCATCAATAAATTTCATTGTAAAGAGTACCGTTGCGGTTGCACCAAAGATGCCAATAGCCAATACCTGTGGAATAACAGGCCGAATAACAGCCAGATAGGTACATAATCTGCAACAAAATGTTGAAAAAATATGCTTGCATTCTACAATATTTTGAGATGCAACAAAAATACAGAAGAAAATAAGGGAACCAAATTGAATCATTTAACATCTTCAAACATCTGCAAAGTCATTAATCTCCATTTACAAGTAACATGAATACTAAGACTTCCATGTTAAGTTGTATAACTGAGAATTCTATTTAAAATATATCCTCTCCAAGTTTTTACTGCATATAACACATGAAATTATAGCAGCTATAAAATTTAACTTTCATTATCTCTCAAGACTTATATTAGTGTAATACCATTTATCTCAGAGACTTTTCTCAGATCTTTCTTTGATCATTTTCTGATTACTTGACTCACTGAACTTACCCCAAGAATGGATGTACATGTATATATATATATATATATATATATATATATATATATATATATATCCAACTCTCAAGTGAAGTTAAATGAAAGTTATATACTACCGTAATTAAGAACACCAACTTCCAAAACTAATGCACTGCTAACTTATTTGTCATAAGAAATATATATATATATATATCGTTGGGAGTTGGTGTTGGGAAATAGAGGCAACGTCAACTAACCCTGACACTCTTTTAGGAAAAAGTGAACAACTAAAGCAGAAAATGAAATATGTGTCGTGCTACAATAACACTGCCTTAAAAGCGTTATTTGCCCGGTAACAATGTAGTTAAAGATCCCGGCACACTTCCGACAGGTTACACAGACTAGCTGAGCTAAGCTTACACCAACTATAGCACAGGCGAACCTCACTTTGCTCATACTATGGGATAGAGGAATTAAGAAAGGAAGGAGAAAGCTTTTGTTTTGGTGTGTTCCAAATGGGAAAGGGGGTGACTATATATAGTAATAGATATAACCACCCACACTTTACCAGCCACAAAAAACAAGCGCCCAAACAGCAAGGATGAAGGGAATGTTGACACATGTCCCATAACCCCCTTAATTGCGCTGCTGCTTTGAATGATATCCAACAATCCCCCACACATTCAAAGTAGAAAGCTAGAAAGGACAATTTCTGAGCAATACAAACGAGCTGACCTTAATATCAGTGTTTAAACTTGAACTGATACGTAGTGACATTGAGCAATTTTCTTCCCGAGAGTGATCTAAATCTTGAACTAATTGGTTAGACAAATTTTGAACTCAAGACACACATCAACTCTAAAATGCAGGTTCTATGAAAGTCAAACTCTTTGACTGCTTATGATGAAACCTTAATATTCAAGTCTGTTGTGTCTATCTCAATATAGACCTTCGACCTTGTCTATCTCAACATAGACATTTTAACTCTGTTAAATCTATCTCAATATAGACATTTAACTCTGTCAAGTCTATCTCAATATAGACATTTAACTCTGTCAAGTCTATCTCAATATAGACATTTAACTCTGTCAAGTGTATCTCAGTATAGACATTTAACTCTGTCAAGTGTATCTCAGTATAGACCACCTTTAAAGGCTACAGGGTAGTTAAAGTCATAAATATGGTAGGTCACTAGGAACATCATGCTTCTCATTTTTACTCAAGTGGACATCTGGATGCCCATGAGTGCTTTAGAAAGATAACTCATTATCTTTCAGAAAAGGTGGTTAACCTTTTTCACTTAAGTAGGTGATTTCTTTAAGCCTATCTCAATATAGGTTACCCAAATTAGGGTGTGAAATCATTATGAGCATTTTATGCTCACTCTCTCAATTATTAATTAAGTGGTGAATTCATTAAGTCTGTCTCAATAGGACCACCCATCTCATATGGTTATAAAATCATTAAGAGCAGTAGCTCAACTTCACCAGTACACAGATCATTGGAATGACCAATTAGTGTACTACTTTGTGATTCTTTACATGGCTTCGTTTGACCACACAAGTGGACCCACCATGAATTCATCACCTCTTGGGATTTAAGTCATTCCCTCAACAATTCAACGACTAATCTCATAATTAGTCTTCACTATAACATAAGTTGATCAACTCCA
The DNA here is from genome assembly GCF_003576645.1 of Ipomoea triloba. Lineage (NCBI taxonomy): Eukaryota > Viridiplantae > Streptophyta > Magnoliopsida > Solanales > Convolvulaceae > Ipomoea > Ipomoea triloba. The sequence goes on along the minus strand of NC_044919.1, from coordinate 33,914,233 downwards.
TCAAACTTACGTACACTTTGACGAGTACTTTATTTACTCATAAATAATACCATAGAGATTTTCATGTTTAACATGAAACATTCTCTTTTACCATTATTCTCGATAAAGTAAAGAAACTTATAGAAAGAAAATATAAAGAGCTGATTACCCCCACAATGCTCCGATTACAAGTATTCTTCTCAAAGTACTTGATCTCTTACACAGATTGATCTTTGGTGCCCAACATTGGCTCCTGAGCAGATCGACCTATTCAAGCTTTATAGCAACCCTGCACTTGGTTAATACACTCTCAATAGTGGAATATATTTCAACCAAATTGGTTACCTCAAATCACTAAGGTTTCCCTTTATAAAGGAATCCTTTATCTTCAAGATGTCCCAATTAAGATTTTAAATCATATATACAAATGTTCATTATTAGTAAGCCACAAAGATAATGTTGTTTGCATGTTGCATGTTGCTTCAAGTTGAACAACATAATCATGAAAGATCTCATACTCAAAGATTATATGCAAACTGGCATTTATTAAAGAAAGGTTTATCTACATAAATTTCATCAAGATGAAATTCAACATCTATAATTTTAGCATTCAAAGTTATGTTATTTCAAAGTCACAATTTTCCCTTCACTACATAACTCATATATAGCATTGGTATAATGCAAATCAATACACATTTAAATTTATTCTCAAGAGAATACATAGTACTCTTTTGTTAAGCAATGCTTATTACAAGGCTTCAATAGCATGTGAAAGCCAATCTCATTTCAGGTGAGGGTCAAGTAGCGCTTCAACTAGCCTGCATGACCAACACCCTACTTCTTAAAAACTCCCATGTCGAGGGGTTAAACCGAAATTTACTTAAAAACCACCTTTCTAGACAGAGTATTCAAGGATGATGACTTTTCCATGCTACCAACACAAGGTTAAAAAAAAAAAACCTTTGATATATGTTTATCACGTTTGATGAACAATCTCAGTACAAATATTTCAAACTACGTGACTGTATCTCATTAAATAGTTCACAACTTTTTGTGCAAGTCACTATTAACTGTGTCTATTAATATACAACAATGTCATTAGCATTCAACACATTCAAATGACTAGCAGTAATAGGCATTCAAAATTTACATAACTCAACAAGTATTTAGTACTAATACTATCTCATTTTATGCTAGGTCTTAGAAGCTAGAGCAAATAAGAATTACTCAAAATAACTACCAATTAAGGGAATGTTATACTCATCTTGCTTCGTCAGATTGACCTCTGTGAATTTTACGCTTGCGATGATAGCACTGGGATGCTCGGTGTCCATGCTTACCGCACACGAAACATCATCCTTTGATTTTCTTAACTTTTCCACTCCTTTTGTTATTGTTGTTTTTGACACTTTGAGTTCCAACATCATTGGCACCATACTTTTCTGTCAGCATTTTCCAAATAACTTTGGCCGAGTCTTGTTTGACATAGATGTCAAACAATTTGTCAATCATTTGTGACAGAATGTATCCTCTAGCTGCTTTATTGTCATCTGTAAATTGCCTCAAAGTTACACCTAGTTTTTGACCAAGAGTATAATCCGGTTCAGGACTGATTTCTCTTGGTCCTTGAAAGGGGAAGCTTAGCGGAGCAGGTTCGGGTGGATCACAGAACATCACATAGACTAGTTTCAATTGTTCAAAGAGTATCAGCATTCTTTGTGCCCATCGCCTGTAATTATTCCCATCGATGGCGGTTATTTTGGATAAATCGAGTATGATAGAAAGAGTCATCATACCGAAAGGTTGACTATTGCCCTGTAACGCTTTTAACTATTGGGAAATAGAGGCAACGTCAACTAACCCTGACACTCTTTTAGGAAAAAGTGAACAACTAAAGCAAAAAATGGAGTTTGTGACGTGTTACAATAACACTGCCTTAAAATCGTTATTTGCTCGGTAACGGTGTAGTTAAGGATCCCGGCACGCTTCCGACAGGTTACACAGACTAGATGAGCTAAGCTTACACCAACTATAGCACAAGCGAACCTCACTTTACTCAGACTATGGGATAGAGAAATTAAGAAAGGAAGGAGAAAACTTTTGTTTTGGTGTGTTCCAAATGGGAAAGGGAGTGACTATATATAGTAATAGATATAACTACCCACAATTTACCAGCCACAAAAAGCAAGCGCACAAACAGCAAGGATGAAGGGAATGTTGACACATGTCCCATAACCCCCTTAATTGTGTTGCTGCTTTGAATGATATCCAACAGTAGGCACCGCCTCCGCTTGCTTTAGTGGAGGCGGTGCCTGCTTCCTTGCTCTACCTCTTCCACTCTCTTCACCTTACGTTTCCCTTTGCCTGTGAACCACCGCCGTCTACCGCAGTCTACTTTTTCCCCATCCCTACCAGCGTGCTTCCCCCTTCTTCTTCGCCATTCGCCTTCTTTCCCTTTCGTCCAAGCTTTCCTCGTTTCCCTTTCCGCCCTTCCAGCCTTTGCCACCGCCTCACCAGAAGCCACATCTCCGACTCCCAACTCCACAACAGCCTTCTTCTTTACCCTCCTTCGGCTCCTTCTTGTCGCAGATCTAACAACATTCTCACAGGAAACCACTGTCAAGCTCCAACTTCTTATTAAATAAAATAATATATATTTAGTTTGTCAGCTTGTGGTTTGTGCTTTGGTTTTGAGGTTTGCAGCTTTGGAGATTGGGTTTTGTGGCATTGGGTTGTCAGCCCACTTTTGCTTTTGCCCATATTTGTCCATCTTTTCTGGTGCTTTTTGATTTCTGTGTTTTGCTGATTTTCAGTAGTTTTTGTATTCTCTCTCGTTTTTTTTTACGACCCTTCTTCCTCTCGTTCCTTTGACGAGTTATTTTCCTCTCATGTTTAACGCGACTTAGTTGAAACTTGAATTGACTATGTGGTCATGGCAAATGTTAACCTCATTCGGGACTACGAAGATGACAAAGATAGAGCGCTTCTTTACCTAGGTGGGAGGCTTTCATCCGATAAACCAGTCAAATCTTTCAATGATGTTAGATTGGGTGTGTTTTCTCATATTGAAATATTGTCAATGGGCAAGAGATTGAAGACCATGATGGGCAAGACTTCTCATTCAAAATTGGTCTTGTTTATGTTTGACCAGATCAATATTGACTTTAATGAAGCTACAAGTTCCTTTAAGGACCGAGTGGTGGAACAACAATCTACGAACCAAGTTCTCCCTAGCATAGCTAGGACAATTGTTTGTGTCAGATTGTAAGGAATAAGTTACTATCCATCTAATCTTATTGTAATCATTTCACTTTGTGCTTTAATGAAATAACTCATTTATCCTTAAAAAAAAAATACTTCCAGAGTTTCCCTTCAAAAAAAAAAAATAATAAATAAATTTACTTCCAGAGTTCCAGTAAATTACAGAGAAGTTATTTTAATTTTCAGGATCGATTTCTCTGAATCTTCTCAAAATCAACTTCTTGGACCAACCTTCTCGAATCAATCTTCTGAGACTTTTCGCATAATTCTTTTTTTTTTTTCATATAAAATAAATAAACTTTGTATCAAACTTAAAATAATATTTACAACCCCATCAAATTATTCAGTAGACCTCAGGTCCACCTAGCTTGCAAGGTGGACCCAGGTTTAAAAATACACAATTTATATACTGAATGTTTACAATTTTTACAATTTAAATATGGTAACAATTTTCTGTGTATCCATGGCATAATTGTTGTACAACTCCACAATACCTCAATTATTATTTAAGTTCAATAATATATTTGAAATCTTCAAACATACATTTACTAGGTAAATATCCAAAACAAAATATGAGTTGGGTCTAAAAATAAAAAGAATTAAAAGTTAACTAGAGAGTTGAAGCTTAAATACCTTCTATAATCATAACTCTCGTCGGGAGAAGCAGGATGACAATTTTTATCATCGAAGAAGGTCCAAATAGCATTATGAATCTGGATTTTTATCATCGAATAGGGTTCATATAGCATTATGAATCTGGATTAAAATGACGAGATACATAATTCATACTCGTAAGGTACAAAATTTCATAACACAAAGAGATAAAAAAATCATAACACAAAACAATTTCATAACGCAAAGACATAAAAAATCATAACACAAAACACATACACATATTATATATTTACTTATTTTTCAAATCTGATTTAGATACATAAATTGTGTTCATAGACACATAATTTCACTACACAAAAATTCATAACAAAAGACACAATAACTAATTTATTTCAATTATAGAATTCATATTTGTAAGATATAGAATTTCATAACATTTTTTTTTTTGAAGAGAAGAATTTCATAACATAAAATACAAAAAAAACTCACAACATAAAACACATGCACAAGAGTACATAGCTTTTCACCCTGATCCATGGTAAAATGATTGCAAAAGCATTTAGCAGCTCTTTCTGCGTCATCATGATGCTGGCCGTAGGAGAAAATCGGACTAATTTATTTTAATAAGAAAAAGAAAATGCTCAAATGGTGAAATTCATGTAATTCCGCATGCAACCATCAAAGTTTGGATCGGAGTTTGTGTAGAGATATATTTCCCTGAAGATACCTCTGTTGTTCGATCAGCTAGCTAGCACTGATAGATGGGCCAACTCGAGAGGGTGGACAAAGATGATCCCACAAATCTCCAAATTAAACCCAAGAAAAATGGGATCTGGGGGTTTAACTCACAATCTAAGACGGCTTAACTTGTAGGAAGAGAGGGGAATAACTTCTATCAAACAAAGTGGATGCTGATTACTCATTGTACGTAACTTGAAGATGGCTAGAGATGTGTTTTTATGGATTTAGATAGATTCAGTCTCTCTAGCAAAATCGACCATGAAACCACAAAAAATAGCAAACAATAATAACAAATAAGGGAGCTATACTACAGCGGCTGGAGAGCTTCTAATTTGCAACAGTCATTGAAGTAAGGATTGGGAAAGGTAACATAAATTGACATTTTAAAGGGCATTTATGAGGTATTAATTTGAGTGGAGTTTACTTTTATTTGGGTTGAGTTAAAAATAGATTTGAATTCTTTAGTTGAGATAGTTAATTTGAAATATTATACACCAAAAATTAATAATGGACAAATGTGAAATTTATTTTCAAAGTATACATTTGAAATGCTTTAAGTAACATTTGTCCAAAGTATAGAAGCCTCCATTTATCTAAACCTCCATTTCTAACTTAAAGTAAATAGACCTCCATTTTAAAACTCCAATTAAAAATAATTAAAATACTTACACTATAATATAAATATATTTATAGTGAGTTTTTTAATTATTTATTTTTAAAAATTATTTATTTTGTAATAAATTCATAAATGAATTTAGTAAAATTTTATTTAAAAAATTAATAAAACTACTAAAGATTAACTTACATACAAACTATGGCAAAAACTTCTATGAAACCGTCTCATGCACCCTTATCTGTGAGACGGGTCTGTTCAAGATCAAATGTTATATTTATATTAGAAAATGTAATACTAATAAAGAATAATTAAGTAACCTTGTCAACATTACTTATAAGGGAAAATGTAACACTTTTGATTAAAAAAAAAGTAATAATTTTAAACCAAAATGTAAAAGTACTATTATATTGTCCTCAGAAGTATTACATTTTTCTTTATAGGTAACAAACACTTTATTCCTAATTAGTATTACATTTTCATATTGACCCGACCCATGAATAAGGATCCATAAAATGGTCCAAACTATATATATATATATATTTACACATCAGGTATGTAACATACTAACAAAGAATAGCCTTAAATGACTTGAATTATTGGGCTAGCCCGATCAGACAACCATGGTTATTGATTTCACGCTTATTAGACCCATTTTTTATCGGACTAAAATATTTCGACCCTAATCCTAAAATAATGGAGTTTAAAATAAATTCAAACCATCAGTTCGAACATAAATCGTCCGTTCCGAACTTGACCTGAATCACTCTTTTAGCGATTCAAATTCAGATTAAACTAAAACTCAAATTAAATCGAAGTTGAACTTGAATCGAATTGTGTTCATTCTTACGTATAAGAGCCTCATCCTTCCAATAATAGACCGATGCTATAAATAGTCTGCACTCTGCTATCTATGGAAGAGAGGAAAAGCAAAAAGTGGTAAGTCACATGGTGTGTATCGGTGATTCGGTGTATGGAGTATTATGTAGAATTTGATTACTTCTAAAATTAATTATGTTCATAATTTCTAGTAGGTTAAGAGGCAAATTATATGATGTACCCATATATTTGTTATAAGAATAAATATTGTAGATTTATTTTTTATTTGAGTACTACTGACTCTGTTACGAGTCAGTATTGCCTCCATTGAGACTCGAACATATCCCCTTCTATATGGGGTGCAATCGGGTGCCACTAGACCACAAGGTCATTAGCTAGATTTATTTTTTATAAAAACTGAGGTTGGTACTAACAATTGCAAGTTTATAAAAACGATGCTAATTGAAAAGTCTCACTTATATTTATATATATAAATGTATGTATGTATGGATGGATGGATGGAGTGGATCATGAGCAAATATAACTTCTCGTGCAGTTGTGCGGTTAATACAAAAAGACGCACTTTAAAAATTAAAATGGTGCACATTAAGTACACAAATCACGCACCTTAGGAAGGAAAACTGCACAGCTTAACAAAGGAAAATCACGCACTTTAAATTTGACCTAGACGCAAAAAGATCAAATTGCCATTGCATTTTTTTAATCATTGTAAATCATGGGTGTTGATTTAGGCAAGATAAATGGCTCAGATTAAACCACACAATCGCATGACACACCCAATCGCACAATTTTCTATATGCTAAACTGAGCAATTAACTTGGTGAATTCACAATTCATATCAAGTTGAATTTGATGGTTGAAGATTACTGGTTGTAAACCACTGAAACATTACTCGTGAGAGTTGTAGTTGAGGGGGAGTCTCAACTTGGAAGATCGTGAGATCTACACCAACTCCTCAAGAAGCTTCGACATGATTAAATAGGGTGTGACGCATCCGTGAAGTTCGAAGTTCAATTCTTCGCTCAAAATCAATTGTTTGGTAAACATGTTTGAATTGATTATGAATGAAGAGTTGGAAAACTATTTCAATGGTGCCCTCTAGACGTAGGAATGAATACTCCGAACTGGCCTATCAAACGTCTCCTATTATTGTGCACTTACTTTACTGCTTATTTACTATTTGCGCGTTATTGATACTCTGCACTACTAATCGAACTAGTTCACTAGTTATACTCTAGAGCAAATACCATTGCCATAAATAGGTTTCACCGGAAAAATTATCGGAAAGACTGAAAATGTCCAAAATGCGATAGTCTCGGACTAAATTTGAAACTGTCACAAAAGACAAAGGACATCCACTATAATTAACTCTTATATATTATATATGCTTAACACGATTAAAGCATGCATGTGCTCCATCTCAATTAGAAACATAAACTAATAGTTGGGTTATACAATTATTTTTATATATTACTAATATTTTCGCCCGTGCGTTGCACGGAATGAATTTGTTATAATAATTTAAGAATATTTGGATCGATATACAATTATATAAATTATAACATCGAATATTATATAACGCAATTGATGAAATTGGTTGGATTGATTATGTTTTTTGATGTTTTTCTTTCTTGATTAGAGCTAATAATAATTGTCCAATTACCTGTGCGATACACGGATAAATTTTTTATTATATAGTTAGATAATAAAAATAAAGATGAAATTATAAAAAAATATTAATATTGAACGTATGCATTTATTTGATTATAAAATTAGTGCAAAAGTATTACTCAATTAATTGAATAATATATGACTTAGCTTGTTTGTCTACAATTATCGTTAAAAGATCGATATGTAATATAACTTATGTAATTATATTATATTATTACTAAAATAAATATGAAAAATGAGAAATAATTTAATTATAATTATTATAAAAATAAATTAAACGACCAATGTTTAGATTAATTACCATTATAATTATTAGGTAAATATTATTACTCAATTACACTAATATATGTGCAATTATACTTTTATACCTTAACTATATTCATTTTCACCATATCACGTTTAATTTTTTCTTCATCCTCCATATTTGAATGAATTAATTGTAATTATTATAAAAAAAAATTAACGACCCATGTCTGATTAATCTTTTTAAAATTTAAAGTTTTCAAAATGAAAAGTCTAATTAATTTTTTTTAAAGTTTTTAAATAATTTTCAGTCAATTAGTAATATCATTTTCCTTTTCAAATTTGCATGATTTTCGTTTCCATTTCCATTAAGATCTTTTCATATTTTCAATCAATATATAAAAAATTTTGTTATTATGAATTTAAACTTAAAGAATAGAAAAAAATAAAAAGATATTAAATATACAATATAATAATATAGTTTGACTTTTATATATTTGGTCAAGTATCTATTTTCATAACATACAAAATTTATAATATAATCTCTAATTTTATAGAAAAAATTCACATAATTAAGCTGATTTATTCCTAATTGTGTGTGTGTGTATATATATATATATATATATAATTCTAAAAATATGAATAATAGCTAAAATTGTTATACTTAGAAATCAATAAAATAATGTAAATTTTAAATTTTGTATGAGTAAGTTTAAATTATAATACGACGCATTTCCTTATATGATTGTATAATAAATTATATATACACATAATATTTATTAATTTGTATATAGAAAAATTCTATAATATAATTTTCACTAATTATAATTTATATTGATAGATTTATAATTAAAAATGTACATTTAGAAATTAAAAAATTAACATTTAAATTTTGTATGATTAATATAGTGCATATGCATGTATTTTTAAAAAATTAAATATTTATGAACACATATTTTGTTAATTTTATAATTTTATTTTTTAATTATATTTCATATTTTGTTTATTATAATTTAATGAATTGTCAAAAACAATTAATGAAATTGCCAAAAATATTGCACAATGAAGTTAATTATATTAATTATAATTATTAAATATTGTGGGAATTACCATACTAATTTCATTAACTATATCAATTATAATATTTTTTTCTATTCTAATATTAAAATATATTACCATAAATTAGCATAATAATTAATGAAATTGCCACAATTTTAAAATATAGTACAATAAAATTACCATAATAATTACACGAAAAAAGTGAAAAATTACCAGTACCATTAATAAATATTAAGAAATTAAATTAAAAAATAATTATATATTAAAGTAAGTATAATTTATTTTGTGTCAATAATATTACACCGAAAAAGGTGAAGAGAATTACAATAAATAATTATTAGTCAATAATATTAAAAATTAATTATTAAGTCATGCATGATTTATTTTGTACTAATAATATATAATAAATAAGATATAATATTATTAAATCGGAATTATTAAAAATAATGTGTCCACAGTACAAAATAAATTATACTTGCCTTAATAATTAATTATATTAATATAATTGCCTAATATAAATTTACAATTATAGCTTTGTATAAGAAAAACATAGAAACTTGAATGGCATGTACAAACCTCGAAGTCAACATACTGACTATGAGTTGAATAAAACCCTACAAAATTATCAAAATCACTGTCGTCATCATCCTCGATTGCATCTATACGCTCTTCCATAAACTAAACATTAGGGTTCTGTTACCGAGCCCCTTCCTCCTCATTTACCTTTTGCTGAAGCAGAGCCTCCTTAAGTATCTTCGAGTTCATACCAAGCGATATAAACTGCAAACAAATATTGAAGTACAGGGGAATAGAGTTAGAAAAAGGTAGAAAATTCATACGGAAAGAACACAAAGAGATGAGTCTAAGCACTCTGCATTGCCTTCTACTATTGCTGGTGAGATTTGGGAGCTTTTGACCGTTTGATTGTTGAGACAACGAAAATAGAATCCATTCCAACAAGGCGGTTCTGGTTCGCCAACCTACTGATGCAAAAAAAAAAAAAAAATGATGGGGAAGATAAGGGGGAGAAGCCCTACTGATGTGGAGAAAGAAAAGAAAGAAATGATGGGGGAGACTAGGGATAAATTGGTCGAGGTGTGTCAAATGTTTTTTATTTTAAAAGGATTAGAAATTTGTATTTATATGTGGAAAAGACTAATTCAAAAGGAAAGTATAATAATTTCCTTATAGATATTTAAATATTAACTATATACATAAATATATACATAAATAAATAAATAAATATATATATATATATATATATATATATATATATCCGTTACAGTTTTCTAATTATATAATTATAATAATTCCTAATTGCCTAACGTATATATATAATTATATATTGATTGATTTGCAGTTATATAGATATATAGAGTATGATTTCTTATTATTATTATATATACATATTTAATTGACTTAATTTTTTTTATTAATTATATTATTACTAAAGACCAAATAATATGTAATAAGTTCAGTCATTAAGCACTCTGTAATCAAATAAAATTATGCATGAGTGTAGAATCAATTTGTAATCAGATAAATAAAACTAATGTAACACTATAGTTGCTAGACTGCTATCACATCAGTGTGTAATAATCAAATAATATAGACAACTAAAAATAATATTATAATATTACCATAATAACCAATTATAATTAATATTATTCTATCATAATAAATTCTATCATAATAATTACCATATTACTAATAACGAATTATAACCACTTATAGTTAATATTATTGTATCATAATAATTACCATATTACTAAAATGCCCTACGTTTGGGCATGAAAATTTTGGAGGAGGGTATTATTTTTATACATAGTATAGATATAGATTATACTCAGCACGTCCTTTCACGTGTGCATGTCAATTACCTTTTTATAGGTTAAAAAAACACGTGGACCATAATCTATTTTTATTGAATGACGCGGAGATCCAAACTCATTACTTTTGACATTAGGTTTGCTCTTATACTAAATGAAAAGATGTGTTCAATCTTAGTTAAAAAGTCTAAGTTGATAGTTGTATTGTACCTTTATATTTGTTGGAGAGTCGATTGAAACTTAATAATAAAAACAAGAGTTAATTCCACCAGAGGTCCCTCGTCTTTGGTGGCGATTCCAAATTTAGTCCCAGACTATCGTTTTTGCCATTTAACATCCCAAACTATTGTTTTTTGGACACTTTTAGTCCTTCTCATGACTTTTTCTATTTTTAGTAAGGGAATTTTTGTCTATTCATATTTTTCTTTTGTTATTTTTTCCGATTTCAACCGATTTAATTGGATTATAACTTTACTAAAAACCGGTTGAAAATATGATTACTAAAATCAAAGATTATCTAAAGTTCTGAACCAATTAAACCGGTTGAAACTGAAAAAATAACAAAATAAAAATATAAAAAGACAAAATGCCCTTACTAAAAATAGGAGAAGTCATGAGAAGAACTAAAAGTGTCCAAAAAATAATTGTCTAGGATGTTAAATGGTAAAAACGATAATTTGGGACTAAATTTTAAATTGCCACAAAAAACAAGGGTCCTTTGGTGGAATTTACTCTAAAAACAATTTTTATTTTTGATACGGAGAAAATAGTTATATATACACTGTTTATTACGGAGTACATGTTTAGGTCATACCTAGGATCGTTCGTGCTTGAAAACAATACGGATTCATTACCAAACGAACATATCACATGAAATGGATGAAAATAATACGTATACATTACAAAACCAATAATATACCCCACGCACACATATATATATAGACATGCTTGCACTCTTTCATGCTCATTTACATAGATTTGTTTGAAGAAATTAAAAACAAATCTATGTAAATGAGCATGAAAGAGTGCAAGCATGCAGCATGGTTGCAGTCTTTCATGCTCATTGACATAGATTTGCTTGAAGAAATTAAAATTTGTTTTAAAAATCAAGACTAATGGACATTAAGTTGTTTGCCATCATTTTCCTCTTACCTGCCCTCCTTTATTCGGCTGCTGGTATTTTCTTTTCAAAAATTCTCTATCAAAAAATTTAATTTGCTTATGCGGTTTATATTACATTATATTCGATAGTCGATGGGTGTGTGAGTTTTTTTAAGTCAATTATGGAGTACGGGGTAAAATTATAAGAGTGGTAGAAAGTCATTTGAACCCATTTCCATCTCGACACACCATGTGACTTCTTTTTTACGTACGCTATTCTCTTTCCCCTAGCTTCAACAGATATATAGAAGGTTATTTATAGCATCTATCTAATTTTGGATGGGTGAGGCTCCTATGCTTAACTAGCTAGCTGCGGGCAAACAATAGGATAGGCTACCTTACTTCAAATTGCAATTCAACTTCTAATTTTATTTTATTTTTCATTTCCTGTTCGCTTTAATTCGCAAGAGAAGAGGAATCTAAATCTATAAAAGCTCCTAGATCATCTTAACTAACCCATCTTCAAATTGCATTGAGCAACATCATCCAGATTCGGAAGCTTATACACATCCTCTAACCGTCAGCAAGCAGCTATGACAATCAAAATTCATTTCATAACGGAGCTGCTAATAGGTCCTATTCCTTCGTGGTGGATGAATATAGGTCAGGTATATAAGATTATAAGTTTTAACCCAATTACTAAACAATCTGCGAATCAGGCAGCCCATCTGTTGACAAGGCAGTCTGTTTCTATGTCTGATTGCTCGGAGTGGTTTTCACACCCTCCATCTATCCTTTGTAATGTGTTGCTTTCTGATTTGAAATATTTCAATTTTTTATTAGAGACGCCTGCTATCTTTTTGCAGATAAGCATCCCCTTGAAAAATGTATTGCACTAATTGGAGGTTTTGTCATCATTACTGTGATCACATTGGAACTCTTTAAGAGAAATTTCATTGATAGCACTGGATTAATTTTTGGTTTATGGTTGTTGATGTCGTTTGACAACGCTGGTTTAAAGTCGCGGAATATTAAGCCACTAAGCTATTTGTTAATCTGTTTACACATTACGGTCGCTTTATATGGACTAACGTATTGGATACGTTCGAGTGTTAGAGAGTATAATAAGAGAAACACAAGGCCGTCAAATGATCTAGTCTTTGAAATCGGAGCTTGGCTTTTTATGTTTATTTTTAATTGTACTGTAGTTGCTGCACAGCACACGCAACGGAACAAAGAATATAAAATAACTGAATGGTATCAAGTTGCAGTAGCTTTTACTTCGATAGTAGAAAGTTACTGGAAAAGGGGAAGGAAAGTTAGAGAAAATCTACTGAAATCACAACTTATCAAAAATGTGGAGAATGCCTTTCGTGATTTTTTAAGAATTTGCATGAAAGGACCTCAGAGTGGTAATAAAATTGAGTTCAACAAAAAATTAAATGATTTCACAAGAATGTTCTGTAATTTAGTAGCTCAGCGGAGGGAAGCTCTAACAATAACTTGTCAATGAAAGACTTTGAGGTAGAGGCCGGGCGGATATAGCTCAACCGGCTCTTACAGTTTTACATTAGTCTCGTTTAGGATATTCTTTTTCTTTTATTTCCAGAACTCTTATGGTTGGAGGGACTTTGTTTGTGCACACCTTTGTTGCGACATTTATAATTTTATAATGAGAGTCGCATTTTTGTGAGAGTAACCCAAGGACCTTAATTTTTGAGACGGGTCAAATTTAGAATAGTTGTTTGTTACTCGTTATCAAAACCATTAAGGGTGTGTTTGGAAAGCAGAAAAATGACTTCTGCAAATGTTTTCTGGAAAATGACTTATTTTCCGGAAACATTTTCCATTCTTGTGTTTGGATGTGCAGCAGAAAACTGTCTTTGTGTGTTTGGCTAATTTTCCAGAAAATGAAAAACAAAATATCTAGAAAACAAAATAAAATCTTTAAAAAAAATTCAAAACAGTCAGATTTGCGAAACCAATGACTGGTTTCGCCGACTGGAAACCAGTGGACTGGTTTCGCACCAGTCTGGATACCCGTCCAGACTGGTTTCACGAAACCAGTCCAGACTGGTTTGAAACCAGTCTGGAAATCACGCAATCCGGAGATGAAGGCAAATGTGTGGCAGAGATGAAGGCTCCGGAAAATGACTTCCGGAAAAAAAATCCGAAAGTCATTTTCCGGAAAAGAGGCCTTCTTTTCCATTGACCAACCTCTTATTTTCCTTTGACCATCTTTTCCTTTCACTTGCCAAACACTAGAAATCCGGAAAATGATTTCTGGAAATCATTTTCCGGGTTTCCAAACACACCCTAAGTTTATTATGTAACGGAAAGTAGGGTATACTTTGGTTGCAACACTATTTGTAAATTTGAATCAAATAATGGAATTCTTCAGACATGCACACGCCTGAATTTCTAAATGGATTATTGTTATTATTGTTGTTGTTGTTATTAAAATGTTAGAAAATATTTAACAATAAGTATTTTTTAAATTTGTAGATTACACTCTAACGTAAATTTATAGTATATGTCATATGTTCAACAATTATGTCAACCTTTAATTGGGATGGGATTCAAACTTAAAACTTTCCTTATAAAAAGCAATAAATTAAAATAATAAATAATTTACATAATATTTCAATACTAAAGTTTGTACATGAAATTGTATTGTGGGTCTTGAATGTACAATTTAGCTAAAGATTCCAACTTTATTTTAAAAGAATTATTTATCTGAAAAATTAATCAACTAGAAACATATAAATAAAAGCATAAAAAAATAAAGCAATAAAAAGAACCAGACACCATAATTGTTTACGCAGTTCGGAGCTCCACTCCTACGTCTGCGGGGCACTTCACGTCAGCCCAATCCACTAGATGATCACAAGGAGTCATACAACAACCATCCTACACTAATGGTTACAAAAAGTACTCCTAGCTAAGCCTTCCTCATCTTCAAGTTGACATTGTGCAAGTCATCAAGGTTCACCAACACGGCCGAACCTTCAAATAAGCAACCAAGCTGATAAGAACACGTGAAGCAATGTAAGAAACCAATATGAAGTCCTCTCGTAAATTCTGGTTTGATAGAGTAATTAAATCAGGATAAATATTGTAGTTAAAAGTGTAACAAATCCCATGAGTTTGAGCTCTATTTATAGTCAAACCATTAACCAAACTTTCCTTAATTTTTGCAGCTGAAATCCACTCAAAATAAGCTTCAGCAAGAAGTATAGATCTGAGAAAAAATAGTGGATCATGAAGACTAAATCTGGTTTGGATAAAACTGCCCACTTGACTGCTCACTGGCGCTGATCCAGACTGTGCGAAGAGAACTTTGCCTTCAAACCAGGAAATTGACAAAACTACCTAATAAAACTTAAACTAAGGTTCTTCTCAAAAAAAAACAAAAAAAAAAAACAAAAAAAACTTAAACTAAGGTTTTTGACTAATAATTAAGCCAATTAACGGTGGTCCAAATGTGTATCATTTGTACACTTACAGTACATAAATGGAAAAGAAAAAAAAATTAAAGATGGTAACTTTGGAAGTGTATTTTTATTGTACAAGCCAGGGATGGAGCCAGAAAATCGATTGAATGGTGGCGAAATTTAAATTACCTGTGACATATAGGCTTTCTAACATTAAGTTTAGAATTCAACCAATTGAGCTACCCAAATTATTAATAATTTAAACATAAAGAGTCATTTCCATTTTTGGTCCTACTGTTATTGGGGCATTGTCAATTTTAGTCCACTTCATTAATTTTTGTCACATTGCGACCAGTCTTATTTAGTCCTTGCCACTTTTAGTCCACCGTTAAAATTTTCGTCAAATAACGGTCCAAAACAGGGGTATTTTGAACTTTTCATGCTTTGATCATCTCCTTTACCCTTTGTAGTGGGTTTCCTTACAGATTTTCATTCAATAAAGAGGTACAGCGAAAGCCATGGCTTTGTAATGTGGCTCACATGGCTTTCGCCAGACCTCTTCAATGGCTGAAAATGTGTAAGGAAAACCATTGCAAAGGGTCAAGGAGATTACCAAAGCATGAAAAGACCAAAAATACCCCTATTTTGGATGACAATTTGACGAAAATTTTAACGGTGGACTAAAAGTGGCAAGGACTAAATAAGACTGGCCGCAATGTGGCAAAAATTAATGAAGTGGACTAAAATTGGCAATGCCCCAATAACAGTAGGACCAAAAATGGAAATGACTCTAAACATAAATATAAGTTTTACATACACTTTAATGCTATATATGTGTATATATATACATATATATAAAGGGGTGTGGTGGGGGAGGGGGAAGGTACCCACACACTAGCTCTACAAAGAATAATTCAAAATACAAGTTACCAATCAACATTATTACACCAACATAATTTTTATTCACGCTATAACATTACCAACATTGACTCTTATTATATTTAGTAAATATATTGCAGTGAATTTTAGCGGCTGGCAATTTCATTCAAATTTAGTCTTAAATTATTGTTTTTGTCATTTAATACTCTAGACTATCATATTTTGGATATTTCTGGTCCTTACAATAGCAAAAAGGATTATATAAAGCTAAATTTAGAATTGTCAACAAAGACAAGAGATCTGCGCTATAATTAAATTATTGAGAAAATTAAAAAAAAAATTGAAGAGACAAAAATAACATTGCCTGAAATAGGGTTTCACCATAAAAGTCATCGAAAGGATAAAAAGTCCAAAATGGGATAGTCTCGAACTAAATTTGAAACTGTCACAAAAGACAAAGGACCTCCGCTAGAATTAACTAAACTGATATTATATGCTCAACACGATTGAAACATGTGCTCCATCTCAATTAGAAACCTAAGCTAGTAGTTGGGTTATACACGTGGATCATAATATCTTTTTATTGGGTGACGCAGAGGTCCGAACTGATGACTTTTGGCATTATATTTGCCTTGCTACCATATTAAAATATGTGTTCAATCTCAATTAAAAGTTTAAGTTGATAGTTAAATTGTACATTTATATTCATTGGAGTAATCCATTGAAACTTAATAATAAAAACAATTTTTATTTTTGATCGGATATGGAGGGAATTGAATAAAAAAATTTAGTGATATATACACTGTTTATTACATGTTTAGGTCATACCTGGGATCTTTGGTGCTTGAAAACAATACGTTTTCATTACCAAACGAACATATCACATGAAATGGATGAAAATAATACGTATACATTACAAAACCAATAATATACCCCACGCACACATATATATATAGACATGCTTGCACTCTTTCATGCTCATTTACATAGATTTGTTTGAAGAAATTAAAATTTTAGTTTTAAAAATCAAGACTAATGGAACGCTTCATTAAGTTGTTTGCCATCATTTTCCTCTTACTTGCGCTCCTTTATTCTGCTGCTGGTTTTTCTTTTCCAAAATTCCAGATCAATAAATTTAAGTTGCTTATTTGATTTATATTATTACATTATGTTATATATACTAGTAGTTGACCCGTGCGATGCACAGAATGAAAATATATCAAGTGAAAATGAAATATTGGAGAAAAAGAAAAAGAAAAAAAATAAAAGAATATTAATAATTAAATAAATTATAATTATTTAAGTAAAATGCACACTAGGCGGGCGTATGTTCCTGGCTGAAACAGGCGCATATTGTAAATAATATTTGAGATAAAGTACAAATAAGCCACTGAATTATTTGAGAAACAACAATTAAGCCATCAAACTCGAATAAGTACGAATAACCCCCAAATAAGTTACTGAACTTTAAAAAAAAAATAAAGCAATTAAGTCATTGAGATCAAAAAAAGAGCAATTAACATTTTTAACAAGTTAACTCCAGGCTTAAAGTACAAATAAGCCACTGAACTATCTTGATAACAACAATTAAGTCATGGAACTCAAATAACTGTAAGCTGCTGAACTTGGAAAAAGTAAAATAAAAAATAACAATTAACATTTTTAAAAAGTTAACACACGTTTGTGCTGACTGGATTGTTAAATGATTTTTTTTTCTTTAAAAAAAAAAAATCTACATAGACTTGCAAATGCTAAACTGGCCGGGATAAAAACAATCTAAGGTGCAGTTAGCCTAAGACTTGTAATTGACATAATACAATTTTGTTAATAGAAAGATATTGATTTTGGCTGTACACAGGGGCGGAGGCACATGGTGATTACAGGGGGGGCCTTGGCCCCCCCAAATATTTTTTTGTTTGTTTTTATTACTATTATAAATTTTTTTTTTTGGCCCCCCTCTACTCATCCAGAAGTAAATTTTGTAAAAAATATATATTATAATGGCTTTTTGGCCCCCCTGCCCCCTCTAGCGCATCCTATTTTCCCTTCCCTTCCATTCTATTATTATATTATATATAATGCATATGCATTAGGTGGACTTGAAGACAAAAGGTTTGGGAAAGCACCAAGCAATATTCCATTTCGGCAGTCACAGTAGTGGAGAAAAAAATAAGCAGGCAACAAGTAATGGTACTTTGAAAAGAGTAAAAGCCAACCATTTTCTTAAATTTCAGCAGAAGAGTGGAATTACTCCGTATTATACTCCACTATTCCCATTCATTGTATTCAGTAGGCAGTGAGCAAGCAGCAAGCAGAGAGAGGAAAACCAGGTCCGTCTCTCTGACTCTCTCTCTTTCTCATTTCTCTTTTCTTAAATTTCTCATAAATTTCGAGATTGTTCCATCGTTGTCTTCCTTAATTTATATTTGTATCCCTTTCTGGGTGCCATTGAAATAAATGCAGGAAGAAGGGAAATTATGGTATTATGAATTGGAGAATAAAGCTTTGAGCAATTAAGCCTGTTGATTGCGGGGCCTACAGTGCAGGTAATTTCTCTTCAATTTTCAAGCTCCAAGTCTATAGATAATTTTTTATTTCTTTTTTAATTTTTAAAGCGTTGTATTTTTTTAATAAATTATTCTTTATTGAAGTATTGGGGATGATGATTTATCCGTTCTCACCATTGCAAAAAGTCTAGATATTGTAGTTAAAAGGTAGTTAAATCATCTCCTTGAACACTATGCTTTTACGGTTAAGGAAAATGAAATACATTGCAATTGTTGGCCCCTCGCACCAACAAATCCTGGCTCCGCCACTGGCTGTACAGGTCTTCACCATCATCCAAGTATTTTGTGAGTTGTGAGTAGATTGCATGCACTCATTCTTGCTCTCACGAGAAGTTCAGACAAATCTCCTAGAGATCCATCACGATTTCCTGATCATTATTATTAGTTTGAGCCCCGGGTTCCACTCCCTGCCTCGGGGCCTCCTGTTGCTCATCTATTTTCAGAGCCTCCTGCCCTCGAGCTACTAAAATAGATAACATCTTTGTGAAATCATTTATCTTTTGATCGAATTTAGTTATATTACATTTTGAGGTTCTTTCAAGCAACTTCTTACTAAATCATCAAAGGCCATCTCCCCATTTCCAATGACTTCTGGTTTCAACTCATCTCCTCCATCAGTTTCCCTTTTTTTGTCAAATACTTTTCAATCATAGAACTAAGAGCTATTGCGATTGGATACAAATAATATGGGTGAAAAAATTCTCTGTCCTTAAACAATCTCCCTGACATAAATTCAACCCAACTCAAAATAACCATAAATAACCACACTCCAGTTTCAAACAGTAGCTCCATTGAAGGCCATGTCTTCTTCCTTTTGTACTCGTTAACATCTAAAACTATCCAATACGACAGTCCAACCGAATTCACAACTATGTGAAGTAAGATTAACGGCGTAGTTAATGAACTATCTTCCGTGGAATCTAGAACAACACTACCGATCAACATTAACATCCAACAAGCACGACAAAATCCAGGGCCATCAATAAATTTCTTTTTAAAGAGTACCACTGAGGTTGCACCGATGATGGCAATAGCCACTAATTGTGGAGTAGCATTCCTTAAGCCTACATAATCTGCAAAAAAATAGGGGCTGGTTCTAAAAAAAAAAATTAAAATTAACTCTGATTATGGGTCAAATGGACCCTCAAACTATATGACTTGTGCACTTAGGCCATTCAACTTCAAAAAGCTCCACTTGGATCCTCAAACTTATTATTTTAAAGCAAATAAGCCTCTAACCTATTTTGTGACCTATAATTACAGGTCAATTAAAATTCCAGCCAACTCTGATGAACCTTCAGCCAAATTCCGTGAACAAGTCAAACCATCAACGGCGACGATCGCCGGTTGTTGATGGTTTGACTTTTTTGTCGGAATTTGGTCGGATGTTCGCCGGTGTTGGCCGAAATTCTAGTTAACGATGCAATTACAGGTCACAAATATATTAGAGGGCTTATTTGCTCCAAAATAACAAGTTTGAGGGTCTAATTAAAATTTTTTGAAGTTGAAAGGCCTAATTGCATAGTTCAGTATAGTTTTAAGGTCTTTTTTACCCTTATCCCACAAAAAAAAAAAAGGGAGGAAAGGGTGATTTAACTATAACTAGAGAGTTGAAGCTAAAATATATACCGTCAAGATCATCCTTCAATGGAGTAGGAGGATAAGCTTTTACCAGCACATTCTGCGCCATCGTGATGCTGCTCCCCATAGGACAAAATCGGACTAATTAATAATTATAATAAGAAAAAGAAAATGCTAAAATTAAAGGGTGAAATTAATGTAATTCCACATGCAACCATCAAAGTTTGGAATAAAATACGAACTACTTTTCACAAGGTAGGGGATGAACAAATTAATTAAGTTGATCTATCCCACAAAGCTCCAAACCCAAAAATAATGTTGGAAATTAAGGGGCGGGTTTAACTCACAAGGATACTATGAAATGGAGTTTGATGATCATGGCTGCTTTGATGCAGGTTAGACCAGAGGATGTGTATAAGCTTCCGCCTCTGGATGATGTTGCTCAATGCAATTTGAAGATGAGTAGAGATGATCGGAGCTTTTATATATGGAAAGTTGCATTATTTGATGTAAGCTAAGCTATCCTATTGTTTGCCACGCAGCTAGCTAGTTAAGCATGGGAGCCTCATCCATCCAAACTTATAAATAACCTTAGCTTCTATCTGTTGAAGCTAGGGAAAAGATCAAAGAAGTAACATGGGTATTGGTATGGGTTCAGATGACTTTCAACAGCTCTTATAATTTCACCACTTACAGCCCACCCCCATAATTGACATTTAAAAAACTCACAATCACTCCATCGGCTTCAATACACGAATGGCATAACATCCTTCACATGTCTGCCCTTAAGCGGGTTGTGATCTATCCTATAAACTTCAGTGACTTCACAGTCTTGTCATAAATAGATGGCTTAAAGCATTGGTTAGTTAGAAGGGCTTAAATCATATTTGGAAAGGGGAGCTTGGCTTTCTGTTCTTTAGGATTCACATAGGAGATCAGATGGTTGAACATCACGATTCCAATATCAAATGGTTGTTTTAATCCAATGGCATAGATCAGTTTGGCCGGATCTTTTTACACAGTATTGGTGTGCGTTGAGGGGATCCAATTTGTTAGCGCAATGCAATGAAGAATAACAAATTTTGAACTCAGGTCAGCACTCATCATTTGAGAATTTAGCAGATTGTAAGGCAACATTCATTAGAGACTTTCCTTTTCTCTTGTTTTCCTGTCTAGCAGTTTCCTATGCAGACTCAACAACATATTATCCTAAGTTTGAAGCAGCTAGTGTTTCAGACACGACTACGATGCACATCCTAAAATCTCATATAAAAAAAGATAAGAGAACAAACTTGAAATCATGCCAAGCAGTCAGCCAGTCACCACCAACTATAGAAAATTTCAAAAAGAGAATGAGGATAAATACAGACGGAAACAAAGGAAACTATCGAAAAAAATTCACAAAACACGCAATAAAAATGTATAAGAAAACACCATGCAGGAACTTGAGATATCTTCAGTAATACATTAAAGGGTAAATCAACGTTTTAGTCCCTCAAATATGGCCAAACTGTCAATGTTGCCCTTTAACTCGGTATTCATCGATTTAGTCCCTGAAAATAACTGTTTTTGGTCACATAACTCCATCCGGCCAATTTCCGACGAATGCTCCGATTTGGCAGGGGTAAGTTGGTCTTTTCCTTTCTTCAGTCCTCCCTCCTCTTCATTTTGTGGTCAACTCAAGGGATTCGTGCAGCATTGCAAGAAAGGGAAAACTCATCAAGAAATCAGTTCATTAATTCTGTTCCAGCGGCTCTCTCCCTCTCTCTTCGCGTTTTGTTGGCTGGCGGACGACGAACCAGGCGGCAATGGCGAGGCAGTCCGGCGGCGGCGAACAGGAGGTGGCAGCTCCGGTGGTGTCTTCATCTCCTTCGGCGAGCTGATGGCGTCGACGGCAGCACGAGAGACAGATTAGCGACGGCGAACAGCAGCAGATCGACAGAGCTCGATGGTAGTGGTTGAGTTTTACTCCGGCGATGACGCGTATGGGCGGTGGTGGATGGCGATTTCCGGCGAGTACAGGGGCTGCAATGAGCGGAGGATGGCGATTTCCGAAAAGTGATTTGGACAAAAATAACGACACGCCTCTTTGGCGGTTGGGTGGGGGCTTTCGCTTTCCTCCTCTACTTCTCTTCTTCAGTTCACTCCCTCGTTTTCCCTCTTTTCTTTTCTTCCCTTTACAAATCTCGCTCCCTCGCTCGCTCTCTCGCGCACACAAAAAACAAACCTCACAAATACAGATATATCCAAAATATACTCTGATTATAAACCACAATTAAACCTCCGAATCTGCGGTTGAAAGAGGAATAGAAATTTATACGTATAAGGTTTGTGTTGTATAGGAAGCGGATGATAGGCTATGAGACTCTGCTGGTGGGGGCTGCAGTGGCCACGGCGGGGCGCTCCATCCAATGAGGCGGCGGCGGCGGAATCACGTCGTTGATGGCTGTTCTGCAAATGACTTGGCAGCCGAGTCTCCTCAGCCACAAACGCAAATCCAGTCCTCCTGTAGGGCTCAGAAACCTCGGCAACACCTGCTATCTCAATTCCGTCCTCCAGTGCCTCACCTACACCCCTCCTCTCGCAAATTTTTGTCTCAAATCCCTTCATTCCTCCTCCTGTAAGTTCTCCGTCTGTTTTGTTTGTTTCCTATTTTTTGCCCTAAATTTTGCGTCGGGAATTTGATTTTCGTTTAATTTTATGCCTCTAGGTGATGCAACCCCGGAGAAGAAGAGCGAGTGTCCCTTCTGTTTATTAGAGAAGCGAATTGCTCGGTCGTTGAGTTCTCTTATCACAAGCTGGGTAGCTCCAATGGAGGAGCTCTTGCCAATAGGAGCTCTGTTTCGGAGCAAAATGAAGAGGGAGGGAGAAGAGGAAAAGACTAACTTATCCCTGCCAAATCAGAGCCTTCGCCGGAAATTGGCCGGATGGAGTTATGTAACAAATGTAACAAAAACAATTATTTTCAGGGACTAAATCGATGAATACTGAGTTAAAGGGCAACATTGACAGTTTGGCCACATTTGAGGGACTAAAACGTTGATTTACCCTACATTAAAACTTGCAACAAGGGTTAAGCACGTAGAAGTTCCATAAATTGAAGGAATATTTATTTATCATATGATAGCCATTTATATTTCATAACTATAACAGAGTCTTTAAATATTTGATTTGTAATTTTTGTCTAAAATGCAGCAACAATATTCACACAGGATGTAATGAAAGCCCTTGCACTCTTGCAGGGATGAATATAGTTTGTACTGAGTAATTATTGCATGGACCAAATAAAAAATACATTATTTGTATATATAAAGTATATTATTTGAATATTGAAAGTATATTATTTTGTATATTATCAAATAATATTCATTCAGTACACAAATAATGTACTTCTAATATATTAAAAATTTACCTTGTATCCATTGAAAATACAGTATTTGAGTATTGAAAATATATTATTTTGTATAATGTATATTAAGTACACAAATAATGTATTTTAAATATATTAAAATATACTTTTTATATGGTTTACACATAACTATGTGGAGCATGGTCCACATAAAAATTTGCCCAGTCTATGTATATCAATTGTTATACTATGAACCATGCTTCATATTGCATTGTGAATCCTTTACAAAAATTATGTACATCTAGTTAACATATTTTGTACCTACAGTTAATAGTTACAAATAATTTGATAATTGATGATACATAATATGATAACTACAGATACATAAACTATTGGTTATTTTTGAACCAGAGTCTACAATACAAGATGACCATGGTTCATGATATAATTTGCCAGTGATTTATGTATAGCGCAGCGAAGATTGTTGCAGCCTGCTTATATAATCAATCAATGGCGTGCATTGGTTGACCTACTCATATAATCATATATGTTCACTCCACTCCTCTCAAACTATTTTATTATAATTCAATGGAGTTGAGTTAATCATAAACTCGTCTCCACAAATTCCATTTCCTCCTAATCTCGCTCTTCACCTTCCATTCCTATGTACCAAAACCTTCACCGTTTACTAATCCGGGAAAATAGAACAAAAAAACTTAGTTACTATAAAATTCCTCTCCCCTGTCTCTTACACTTACTTTCACCCCTCTCTCTATTTTTCTTCTAAAACCCCTTTTCTAATCGCGGCACAATAAGCACAATGCCACAATACTGCTCGGTCTCTTATCGATCTTGAGCATAGGAGCAGTATTGCTTGGCGTTCGAAGATAGGAATAAGCACAGAGTAATCTTGAATAAAGTTTTTGAAAGATTGCTCTGTTTCTGAGTAGCTGGGTGGAGTAAAATTATTTTAATAATAATGGCGGGGGAGACGATTAATGAGGTTGAGTTGATGATGCCGGAGCTCCGGGGGCCGGGAGGGGACATGGCGGCGCAGATGAGGCTGTTGTGGGATTTGGTAAAGGCGCCGCTGATCGTTCCGGTGCTTAGGCTCGCCGTCTATGTGTGCTTGACTATGTCTATGATGCTTTTCGTCGAGCGGCTTTACATGGGAATTGTGATCATTCTGGTCAAGATTTTCTGCGGAAAGCCTGAGAAAAGGTACAAATGGGAGCCGATGCGTGAGGATTACGAGATTGGCACTTCTGTTTTCCCTTCCGTCCTCATTCAGATCCCCATGTTCAATGAAAAAGAGGTCTCCATTTTTTCTTTAATTTACACCAAACGCATTTAATTTCTTCAATTTTATATGCACAAACTCACATTCTATTTTATATGCTCTTGGATAGGTCTACAAGATCTCCATTGGAGCTGTATGTAACTTTGCCTGGCCATCCGACCGTCTTGTGGTTCAAGTTCTTGATGATTCTACTGATCATAACATCAAGGTATATACATTTCAGTAATTTGAATCCCAATCCTCTTAATTTGAATAGATCAATTATGAACAATCATTTAGATTATATTAATTTACATTTTTATAGTCATGAAGCGGGAGTACTCAGATAGTGGTTTACAGTTTCTTTTAGCCACCTAAAACATATTAAGTTGAGACTAATTAAATGCTGAAATTGTGTTTTAATTTGTTTTAGCCTTGACCTATTGTTTTGTATTGTAGGAGATGGTCGAAAAAGAATGTCTAAGGTGGGCAAGCAAGGGAATCAACATAACATACCAAACTAGGGTAACTAGAGGTGGCTATAAGGCTGGAGCCCTTAAGGAAGGATTGACGCATGATTATGTCCAAGACTGCGAATATGTAGCTATTTTCGATGCTGATTTCAGGCCTGAACCAGATTTTCTCTTACAATCCATCCCTTTCCTCATTCACAACCCCGAAATTGCCCTCATTCAAGCTCGTTGGCGTTTCGGTAAGCTTCTAATATGTGTTATTTCTTTATCTCAATTTAACTGTTATGTTTACTATTTATTAGTTAACTAACTGGATGGCAGTACTATTTCTTTTTAAGACGTTAACCTCATATTCTCTTTTATGAGTTTTCTACTCTATATATGGTGGAGTACTGTTAATTCCATGGTGCAATGGAGCCATGGAAATTCCATCAATCACGGATAGTGGGACCACCACTATCCAGGACTACAGTTTACACTCATTGCATGGGATAACCATGTGAACTTATTATGCTATTTAACTTTATACTCACAAAAACTAAAGCTTTAATATTGTTATTACTTATTACCTTCTAATTCACTATGATTTCACGCCTAATAACTTAAACTATTATTGTATTTTTCTGTTTGTTTTTTTTAATTATTGGCAGTAAATGCGGATGAGTGTTTATTGACAAGAATGCAAGAAATGTCTTTGGATTACCATTTCAAAGTGGAGCAAGAAGTGGGTTCCTCTACTCATGCTTTCTTTGGCTTCAATGGTACGTGAAACTATAATATATACATAGCTCTTTTCTATATTAATTAAATTATTACTTATTAATTATTCCTCAACACACGCTGATGCCCGCATGCAAATTAAATCATTTTTGCCAAAACTTTTCCTAATTCACATAATTTAATCTTCATTCCCTATAATTTTAGGGACGGGTGGCATATGGAGGATTGCTGCTATCAATGAGGCTGGAGGGTGGAAAGACAGAACTACAGTTGAAGATATGGATCTTGCTGTCCGAGCTGGTCTTAAGGGCTGGAAATTCCTCTACCTTGGAGATCTCCATGTATTTCAAGAAATTCCTCAATTAATTAATTACTACACTACGTATTTTTTCATAAAAGGATCGGGATTGCCCTTGAAAGACTAAATTTGGAGTAATATCCCGCAAGTACTCAGGGTTGAACCCCGTAAAGAATTGACTTCAAGAGTAGTGTAAAAACTCAAAACACTACATCACCGAGGCAGATTCAAACTTATAAATGAGATTTTATGTATATATACTCTATGCATTAACATTATTTCGTTTGTTGTTTTAATGACTGTAGGTAAAAAGTGAACTCCCAAGTACTTTCAAGGCCTTCCGTTTCCAACAACATCGTTGGTCTTGTGGCCCTGCCAATTTGTTTAGAAAAATGTTCATTGAAATTGTTAGAAATAAGGTGAGTATAGTACAATATAATATTATAATTAATTTTCTTGCTGTTGTTAAAAACATCAATAATTTGTACGTTTGCATGCATGCAGAGGGTGAACGTGTGGAAGAAGGTGTACGTGATCTACAGCTTCTTCCTAGTGAGGAAGATCACAGCTCACATGGTGACCTTCTTCTTCTACTGCGTGGTTCTTCCTTTAACCATCTTAGTGCCGGAAGTAGAGGTCCCCAAATGGGGAGCCATTTACATTCCCTGCATTATCACAATTCTCAACTCAGTGGGAACTCCTAGGTCAATCCACTTGTTGTTTTACTGGATCTTGTTCGAGAACGTCATGTCCTTCCACCGCACCAAGGCCACCCTCATTGGTTTACTCGAATTCAAGAGAGCTAATGAATGGGTCGTCACTGAAAAACTTGGAGATGCCATCAACAACAACAAATCCAACTCCAAACCTGCCCCGAAGAAGACAAAGTCTATATTCAGAGACAGGTACCTAATCTAATCACCAATTCCCTATAATTCTAGTCAAGATGACTAAGGATATAAACTTGTAATCACAAGGTCACAAGTTCAATTCTCAACTCTCTTAGTTTGAACTGGTCCAATTCTCAACTCTCTTAGTTTGAGCTGGTCAGCTGTGGGCGACAAATTATTGTGTGGACCATGATTCACATAGTGCTGTGTGGACTATAATAAAAAGTACATTTTTAATATACTGAATGTACATTATTTGTGTACTGAATGTACATTATACAATATAATGTACATTCAGTACACAAATAATGTATATTTCCTAAATACAATGTACAATATACTAAAAGTACATTATTTGATTTACCTTTTTGTGATCTTTTACCAATTAAGATCACATAGTCTATTCAGTACATACTCTCAAGTAGTAATTGCGAGTTTTCTACCGTCGCACAAAAAAATCACTGCATAATATTTATTGTGATCTGTATGCTGCAGGATTTTGCTGCATGAGTTGGGATTTGCTGTTTTCTTGTTCGTGTGTGGAGTGTATGACTTTTTGCATGGGAAGAACCATTACTATATATACCTATTCCTCCAAGTCATAACCTTTACGATTGCAGGAGTGGGCTGGGTCGGCACTATTGTCCCGTCTTAATTAGATCGCTACCATTATCTCATCAAGGAATTGTACGTTACGTTATTTGTTAGGAGTACGTAGAAGATTTAATTTAATTGAAAGTTGGAGCAGGACCATTCAGAAGTGTATATGTATAATTAGTGAAGACGGACAATGAATGAATCAGGGTTTTCACTGGAAAACAAAAAAGAAAAAAGACACTTTAGGATTTTAGCTAGTTTTCTTAGCTCATCTCCAGCAGCTAGGAGATATATGCAGATGGCACAATGGCCAAATGAGTAATCAAGGATTTTGTCATTCTAGCTAGCTAGCTGGCTTCTGAATTTTTGGATCTTTCCATCTGTATTTATTTGTATGATTTAATAAAAAAAGAAAATGTATTATATATATGGTATTTATATACATATTTTAGTCGTGTGATACACGGATTATAACATAATTATGAAAATTACAGTTTTTATGCTCTTGAAGATGCATGGTTTCAAATTTATTATGTTTATCAAAATAATGTAAAGACATTTTCTGGAGGATCGGAACTATTTATAACACTTAGGTTGTTTTTGAATAAAAACAATGCCTTTTCAAACCTGATTTTGTATTGTTTTTAACCCCACAATAATCGTAATTTCATACTTTCAATTCAAATAAGAACAAAAGCTTCAATTCAATTTTTGTTGCCCTTTATAACTTTCCAATTTCCAGTAATTTGACCAGTTCGGTCTGGAGAATGGAATTATATGTTCTGTAATTTTTTAAATGGATGAATTCAAATTAATTAGTACTCCCTCTGTCCCATTTTACCTGTCCTGTTTACTATTCATTGGTCAAATCAACTCTTTCTTCATTGTTTATTTTCTTTAGTAATTTTTAATTATTTTTAAATTTGATTTTTTGTGTTTAATAGTAATTTTAATGTAGTTTCTAAATATATAAATTTTATATATTAATATTAAATTTAATATTATAAAAAATTGAATTAAAAATAACTTTAGTCAAGCCTCGTTAACCGAATCAGACAAACAAAATGGGACGGAGGTAGTAGTGTATATATATATATATATGACGGTAAATATGTGTTGCTATTTTGAGTATTATTAGTATCTAGCTCAGTACAATAGTGAGCTCTAGTCCAGTAATGTTGTCTTCCTAAACCAAGTGTACAAGTCTGCTACTTATACGCTAACGACTCTTCCTTCAGTGAGTGTAACGGAGTGTCAGTAATGGTGACTCTTCCTCCAGTGAGTGTAACGGAGTGTCAGTAATGGTGAGCTGCATTGAGTGCTGGTAATGGTGAGCATTCATTGAGTGCTGGGTCGTGATAATGGAGAGCTGTTGGAGTAATTAGCAGCACTCAATGTGTCGTCTTTGTGTCTGTGTCGTCTTTGTGTCAGTACGTAATGGTGAGCTGCATTGAGTGCTGGTAATGGTGAGCATTCATTGAGTGCTGGGTTGTGATAATGGAGAGCCGTTGGAGTAATTAGCAGCACTCAATGTGTCGTCTTTGTGTCAGTACGTAATGGTGAGCTGCATTGAGTGCTGGTAATGGTGAGCATTCATTGAGTGCTGGGTCGTGATAATGGAGAGCCGTTGGAGTAATTATCAGCACTCAATGTGTCGTCTTTGTGTAACGGGTGACCGTTTGTTGCTTTCGGATCAGTGCTGATGGTTCGGGTCAGGTGCTGATGCCCAATTATCCTGTCAATATATATATATATATATACTCCTTTTTTTTTTAATGTATGCAAGGTGCAATAAATGAAACATATTTGTGATGAGGATATTTGGTTCTCTAGATAAAATTTCACATGTAGAGCATATATGGATTAAAAGCCACATGTGGATGATGACGTGCAGCTTGCGTGCATCTAGGTGGGGATGAACATGATTCGAAACGGCGATGTGCAGCTTGCGTGCATCTAGGTGGGGGGGGGGGGGGAACATGATTCGAAACGGCGTCGTTTAATGTTATTCGATATATTTTAGGGTTTCGCATCATACGTCGTCGTTTAATGTATGTGTATGTATATATATATATATATATATATATATATATATATATATATATATATATAT
>NC_044919.1:33735860-33882387 GCF_003576645.1 Ipomoea triloba | reverse complement strand
TATATATATATATATATATATATATATATATATATATATATATATATATATATTTATTTATTTATTTATGTTGAAGGAAGACCTAGGGTTTTCTTCTCAGTTCTTTCTCTCATCTCTCATCTGTTCTGAGTGCTCTCTTTGCGAATCGCGACTTCTCTCCGATTCTCTTAGAGTCTGAGTTCTCTCTTCTTCTCCGATTCTCTTAGAGTCTGGGTTCTCTCTTCTTCTCCGATTCTCCGATTTTGTAGCCTTTGATTCTTTGTTTTGTGTCTTATGAGTCTAAGGCAAATAGTCGCCTGACTCGTCTTTGATTCTCCGCCTCTCCGGTGGCCGTTGAGACTTGCATTGGTGGAAGCCGTGGTGTTTATTGCTTAGAAGCCATTGTTCTCCATGGATATTTTTGTGAGAAATCAAATAATTTGTAAACCCTAATTTATATAATTTGATTTATGAAATTTATTGAACTGTCTTTGATATATATTGTTATCTGTGGTGATATATTGTGTTATTAGGGTGGAAGTAGTCTTTAATCGCAACCCTAATTTTATATATAATTGATTTATAAGCATGTTGGGATTGTTGGGTGATATATTGTGCTTGTGAATCTCTTATCAATATTTGCCTATTTGGTGATGTATGATTGTATGTTGGGTGGAAGCCAAAATAAGAATTTATAGAGTAAAGGGACTGAATAGCAATATATTTTTGCCTTCGTCCTAAAATTGACCCCGGGGTCTCTTTCGGAATTTCGCGGGGCTTCCGTTTCCCACCTGTATTCCTATTTCCTACTCTTCTCCATCGTTTCGTTCCGCGGAAAACCCTAATTTTCTCTCTCTATCTCTCTCTCTCTCTCTCTCTCTATTACCGTCGACCATTAAGTTTATTTGAAGGGGAAATATGGTTTTGTACATATAATTTTGTTTCGGTGGTGCTTGGATTTGATTTGGAACACCGAGACAGAAGATTGGCAATTTTTCGGGATATAAAAGGCTATTTTTTGTTTGATTTGATCTATAGAGGTTGGGTTTTGATATTGCGGTGCTCGTGTGGTGTGTATTTGTTCTGTTTGCTTTTCAAGGTTCCCAATCTATCTGTTGCAGAAGTTTCCAGATTAATTTGGTTTACTTTGAAATTCTAGAGGCTTCTGCAATGGCAAACCGGACGGAGGCAGGGGAGGTCGTGATTTCGTCGATTCGGACTGGGATGAAGCGCGAGTTCGCAATGATGATGAAGGCTCAAGCCGAATGCGGGATCTCTATTGGTCAGAAGAGGGTTACTCGGTCTCAGAATGGGGCTTTAAACGGTAGAGCTTCGATTAGTCCCCAAAATGGTAGTAGGACTAAGAGCTCTACTGTGAAAAGGCGGAAGAAGGAAGCGAATGTGGTGACTGCTGATCAGAGTTTGAGTCACTCTAATGAGAAATTAGATAAGACTGAGGAGTTAAGGAGTAAAGATGAGGGCGAAAAGGTTGAGAAGCTCCCTTTAACAAGTGAATGGGAGGAGCCCAAGAGTGATGTCGTTGATGGTGCTAGTGAAGATGAGAAGAATGGCACTGCTGTGGACTCAGGAATTGGAGAACAAGAGACAGCTTGTGTTATGGAAAGAGAGGAGTTGAACAGTCTAGGTGGATCCCAGAAAGAAAGGCTGATAAATGGAGATGTTGCTGCTAAACCAGTGGATGTTGATAACTCTGGTAATGGGGAAGAGAACAATGGTTTAATTCAGAAAGAACTTTTAATAAATGGAGATGTTGCAGAGAAACCAAAGGAGGTTGATAAGTCTGACAATGATAAACAGAGTGATAGTTTAGTTAACTGTGGTGGTGGAGTTGAGAAAGAAAGGGAGTTGAATGGAGATGTTACTGAGAAAATGATGGATGTTGATAAGACTGACAATGAGGAACAGCTTGATAGCTTAATGGAACCGGCCATGGAAGAATTGCCCATGTTAGGGGATTGCAAGACAAAGAGTGAAGCCATTAAGGCGGACTGTGCATATGGCAGTGCATTAGCAATTGTTCCTGAGAGTGTGGAGAACTCTAAGGTGAGTACCTCCTCTGAGAAGCCATTAAGGCGGTTTACCCGCTCATGTTTGAAACCAAAACAGCAGGCGATGTCTGCATCACCCCCTGAAGATACAAAGGCAGAAGATGCAATGGAAAGTGATGAAGCAAGTGCCATTGGTACAACATCGAAGCTTGAAATGAAAATGTCAAAGAAGGTTGCTCTGGTAAAGATTCCAACAAAGTTGAAAGGGCTTCTTGCTACTGGTTTGCTTGAGGGTTTACCTGTGCGTTATGTAAGGGTTACCAAGGTGAAGTTTACTGCCCTTGGTTCGAATTTTTTCTTGGAATGAATTTAAGTTGAATTTATAAGTTTAACTGTTTTTCATTCTCTAATTACACTTTAGGCTAGAGGAAGGCCTGAGAAAGGGCTTCAAGGAGTCATTCAGGGTTCTGGAATATTGTGCTTCTGTCAGAACTGTGGTGGAACTAAGGTAAGCTTTATGCCTTTACCTTTCAGTCTGTATTACATAGATGCTAGAGCTGTACATGGTTGTATCCTAACTGAATATTTTGTTCAATCTAGGTTGTGACTCCAAATCAATTTGAAATGCATGCGGGTAGTTCAAATAAACGTCCACCAGAGTATATCTATTTGCAAAATGGAAAAACACTTCGAGATGTACTAGTTGCATGCAAAGATGCTCCTGCTGATGCACTCGAAGCTGCAATTAGAAATGCTACTGGTGCTGGAGATGCCAGAAAGTCTACTGTTTGTCTTAATTGCAAAGGTACTTTAAAAAAAAATATAATATTATATTCTATCTTATCTGTTTTCCATGGTAATCTCTGACAGTTTGATACTTTACTGTTTTCAAGCCTCTCTGCCTGAGGCTTCTTTTGGTAGACCAAGGCTTCTGTGTGATTCATGCATGACTTCAAAAAAGTCTCAAACTACTCCTTCACAAGTTGGTGATGCTAACTGCAGGTATCTGTCTTCTGTCAATTGCATTCTTAACTAAGCCCCCTTTTAATGGTACCTTCTTTAAGGAGAAAACTTAAGTGCTTTTTAATACACTTTTATTTGGATGAAATTGGCAATGTCGTTGAATTTTAGTTGCAAATTTTTGTAGGACTTTATGTTATCTACTACTTTGGGGTTGCATTTGTGTGTGTTAATATTAGCAGAGATGGTCAGTTGGAGTTCATATTTCTTTTGAATTATTATTGGGCAGATGATTTGTATAAGTTAGGGTTGCCTGATTTAAGGGGTCTACAGTGGTAAGGAACTAGAGATTACTTTCTTTTGGATGCTTTTTGAGATAGTTTTAAGTCATTTAGTTTTTAAAGCATTTCTTTCTTTCTGTCAATGGTCTTTGGTTTTCCTAAAAATCATATAGTTCTCTTCACGTTGAGGACACATTGAGAGATGATAATTTGGTTGTTCAAATTTTAAGTTCTTTTTGTAATCAGTGGTAATATGGTAGCATAAATAGGACATAGTTAGATCAAATTTTACTTTGATTGAGATTATTGATAAAAAGTGTACTTGCTGTAAGACTCACATTGGAACTAGTATTTATTGGAACTGAATGGGGAAAAGAAATCAGGTTGCACACCAAACTATATTGGGAGTAAAGCTCAGTTGAGCTTAGGATATGTAGTCTGCAGGTTTGACATGATGTGTTGATTGTGTTCTCTCTCTTAGTCTCTTTTGAGAACCTTCTAATTATATGAACTCCGCTCCTTTCCTGTAGGTCACCTTCATCAAATTCTGTTTTGAAGTCCACAGAACGGATGTCTTCTGGGACTTGCCCCCCTAGTAAGGTTCATGGAAGATTAACCAGGAAGTGAGTGTTCCCTAATTACCCTTCATTAAGTTTTAATCATCATTCTGTTAGAAGATATAGTTATTTTGCTTATTTCTATGGTTTTGATGAATGCCTAAATAAAATGTTCATCTACTTCAGCATGACATCCATTCCTTCACATTTTATCACTGTGGACCAACTCATTTGGTTTTTTGCATTTCCCTTGTTCTTGTACAGAGACCTTCGAATGCATAAACTGGTATTTGAGGGAGATGTGCTACCAGATGGAACTGCATTAGCTTATTA
This sequence comes from Ipomoea triloba, assembly GCF_003576645.1. NCBI lineage: Eukaryota > Viridiplantae > Streptophyta > Magnoliopsida > Solanales > Convolvulaceae > Ipomoea > Ipomoea triloba. The sequence continues at coordinate 33,878,268 of NC_044919.1, read as the reverse complement.
TGTTCGAGGAAAGGTTAATGCAACAATTATCAAGTAGTTTATACTTTTTTGGGGGAATACTAATTATCCTCTAGTTTTGGGGACTTCTTGGCTTTAATTGTCTGGATATAATAACACTTGGTTTTTTGAGCAAACCTTTTGCCTTTCTGATCGTAAGTTATCTGTGCACAGAAACTGCTTGAAGGTTATAAGAAAGGTGGTGCAATATTTTGTTATTGTTGTCAGAGTGAGGTACTATACTTACCATTACCTTTTCTTATTTTTAAAATTTTATATTATTTCTTTCTAATTTGTAACCCAAAACCTCCTTGTGCAGGTGAGCCCTTCACAATTTGAGGCTCATGCTGGATGTGCATCACGCCGCAAGCCGTAAGTTATTGTTTGCTCAATACAATGAACATAAAATATATTACATCCATTTAATAGAGGAATACATAATAATTAACGAACACTATCACCCTAACACAATTAACAACGTATTTCAACACCCCTAAACCAACAAAATCAAATACCTTTTGTATGGACTAAGATTCCCCAACTGGGATTGCTTTTGGTGGGGATTGACCCCCTGACCTCGTGTTGGGGGGCCTTGCCAACTCAACAAAGCCATCATTGGCTATTTGGTTTATTTGGGTTCCATGGCTTCTGCCTTTCTGGTGTTTGCTTATTATAGTTGGCTTGAAATATTTGTGAGAACATGTTATCTTTTTTTTTTTTTTTTTTTTTTTTTTTTTGGAGGGGTTGGTATTGGGGGAAGCTTCACACATTGGGAGTTTTCAATCTTAAGGCAGTTATCCTCTTTGGGTTGGAGAAATGCAAAGTAGCAAATATTATTGATTGCGCACCATGGAAAATATCTTTGTACAATACATGCTATTTAACATTATCACTTAAACTTGGTTCTGTTTTTCTTGTCAGTTACTCTCACATCTATACCTCCAATGGGGTGTCGCTACATGAGTTGTCTATCAAGCTTTCAATGGAACGTAGATCCTCATCTGATGAAAATGATGATCTATGCTCCATATGTGCTGATGGTGGTGATCTTTTGTGCTGCGATAATTGCCCAAGAGCTTTCCACACAGGTCGGTCTTATCTCATTATAAATAGATGAAAAATGTTTTACTCACTACATTTGTTATGTTTCACTTTAGATCGTTAATATTTGATGTTTATAATTGATTGACCTACTGCTTTGGAAAAATAAGATCGATTGGACTATTGGTTACGCACTATTTCTTTGAATTTATGATTATATACATGATTTTTATAAATTTAAATAATTATTCGGTGTATACTTTGTGTGTGTGTGTTTTTTTTTTTTTTTTTTTTTTTTAAGTATTAGAGTACTATTCAGATCCTAACTAATTGTTATACTTAATTTTAGTGAAGTAATAAAGTGAAACTATATGATTCTATTAATCAAGTTAAATACTTGTTTAATTGATTAGTAATTTGGCATACAAGCTGAAGTCATTCATACACTGCTAAGATGTCTCTTTTTTACCCTCTCAGAGTGTGTTTCCCTGCCAAACATTCCTAGGGGGACATGGTATTGTAAATATTGCGAGAATATGTTTCTCAAAGAAAAGTTTGACCGTAGTGCCAATGCCATTGCTGCTGGGAGGGTTGCTGGAATTGATGCACTAGAGCAAATAACCAAGCGTTCCATTCGGATTGTTGATACTTTACATGCTGAAGTTGGTGTTTGTGTGCTTTGCAGGTTTGCCTTCAATGCTTTCTTGATAGAATGAGTTGTTTTTATTTTTTGAGTAGTGGAGTGGTTAGTTCCTAATATTATAATTACTGGTAGTCCTTACCATGAAGTATAATCCATGTGTTCATTTGAACAACTGATATTTGGAGAAGTATAATCCATAACCCAATGGTCCCAATATGCTTTCCAGTCTTTATTGTTGGGTACTTAAGTGCTTTGCCAAATTCTGTTAAGTACTTTCAATACACATACGTTCTTGCCAAATTCTGTTCACTCTGCTTTTCTAGAAAAAAAGGAAATTTTCTCTATTTTCTTATGGAGCTTTGTATTCCTCTAGCACACTGTCATTCTCTCAATGCTCAACTTACACTTTTTTTTAAACAAAAATGCTTGCAGGAGTCATGATTTTAGTACATCTGGATTTGGTCCCCACACAGTTATTATCTGTGACCAGGTATTTGTGGTTATTATTTTACTTATTACATCTGGGTTTCCAAGTCCTTTGGGTCTTGTCAGTTAGTAGAGGTGTGACAGTTTCTCATTCTTTTTGTAGTGCGAAAAGGAATATCATGTCAAGTGTCTTAAAGAGCACAATATGGATGATCTTAAGGTTAAACTCGTGTTTTAAATAATAATATTTCTCTTTGCTTCCTCACCTTCATTAATGTGTGATTCTTTTTCATTTTTAACATCTTTTTGGCATATCTGCATGCAATTTAATAATAGTGTTTTCCACAGGAACTGCCAAAAGATAAATGGTTTTGCTGCAAAGAGTGCAATAGCATTCATTATGCTCTGCAGAAACTTGTATCAGATGGAGAACAGAGCCTTCCGGACTCACTAATGGGAATCATAAAGGAGAAAATTAAGGCTAAAAATCTGGAGGACAATTCTATTAATGATGTAAAATGGAGGCTCCTGAGTGGAAAAAATTCTACGGAGGAAACCAGAGTGTGGCTTTCTGGTGCTGTCTCCATTTTCCATGTATGCAATCTTAGTCCTTGTCTTCCATTTTTCAATCTTCTTTCTATACATTTTATTGTTTTGGTTTTAAATTGGAATTTTTTCCCATCCCATCCTTGATCTATTCAAACTGTCTTTTTGTTATGCTGGGGGTATGGTTCAATCGAGTAGTGATAAAAAGTGACATAGTACTAGGGTAGTTTTGACTTCACTGGAAGTGTAAATTTTCAGTAGTTTGAAATTACAATGTTTATGCTGTTAGACTAGTCCCTTGGGCAATGGTTCATTTCAAACTAATATCTGTTTACAACTAATTATGCTTAGGACTCTTTTGACCCCATTGCTGATTCCAGTACTAGCCGCCTTGATTTGATACCCACCATGGTCTATGGGTAAGTAATAATGTCTGGATTACTGATCTTTCTTGACTGGTTTTCTATGTTAATAGACTATGTGTAATATCAATTAATATTATACTATCTGATTATCAGAAGGAATTTCAAGGATCAAGACTTTGGTGGGATGCTTTGTGCAATACTAATGGTCAAGTAAGGAGCCATATTTATTTTACTATCGGAGTTACTTCTGAAGATATTCCATAGGTACTTAATTCTAATTTTTATTATATGTAGCTCTTTGGTTGTATCTGCTGGAGTAATACGGATATTCGGCAAGGAAGTAGCTGAACTCCCTTTGGTTGCAACAAGTCTTGATTGCCAGGGAAAGGTAAGATTAACTGTCTGTCTGGCACGTATTTCCAGTCATGTCCTTAATTTACAGTAGACCTATGTAGTAAAAGAAGACAATTCATTTGAGTTAAAGTTGCAGATAAGAAAACCTTGCTTGTAACATTAAGTTGCAGATATTTAAATGACGATTTCTGGTGCAGGGGTACTTTCAGTCATTGTTTTATTCCATCGAGAATCTTCTGAAATCTTTGGGTGTGAAATACCTGGTGCTTCCTGCAGCAGAGGAAGCTGAATCTATTTGGACAAAAAAATTTGGCTTTCAACATATTACTCCAGAAGAGGTACCTTGTGTTTTTGTGCACTTTCTCATCTCACCCAATCAGTCTAATAACGTTAATTGTGTTGTGTTTTGTGTTATGCCTTTCAGCTGAAGCACTACAAAGACAATTATCAACTGATGATTTTTCAGGGAACGGCGATGCTGCAAAAGCAAGTCTCCGAATCATGAAATTCTCATTTTTAAGTAGGAGGCAGGGATGAAGTTTTTCTTCGTGCAGGGTGTAAATGTCAATTTTGCGGAATGAAAATGTATAGCTGGGATTAATTTGGCTGTTGTATATAAGGTGATAGAATAGCATCATCGCTGATGACAACAGATCGGTCTGTTTTTTGAAAGATAGATTTATTCACAGAAGAGAGAAGTATGAAGCAATGGGTGTAAATCTGTAGGCTATTTGGTGCAAACTGATTTGGAGGCATGTCTTAGTTTTCGTGGGCATTTTGGTAGAATGTTATTGATTCGGCTCCCTGATAGTTAGATAACCTTTGATCTCAAATATACCGTTTAGTACTTTCAGAATTAGGTTCATTTTGTACTTGTTAAGTGATTCATTTGCAATGGCGCTGGCTATGCTTCAGTTTCTCTGGAGATATTTACACCTTTATTTTGGTCTATTCTTTATTTGGGCGTTAAATTTTAACTGAATTTCACACACACACAAAAAAGTTTTTAAGGGAAAGCATCTAGGAAAGCTCACGTCTTTTGACTTTAATGCTACAACAAAGTAGGCATCTATCGTCGTCCTCAGAAAGTGCTCCTTTAGTATCTGGCAAACGCTCTTATCGTATATTCTTCCCCATATCGATCCATGAAATTCGAAGTGCTTATGTTTCCTTTTTTGTCTTATTCTTTGATTTACAGTAAAGTATATAGTCGCATTTTACCTGAAGGTGTAGTTTGATTGATGTCTATGTGATCATAGTTGGTTACAAGCGTGAAACTCTTATAATCTTGGCATGGGGCAAGTATTTATATGCATTGATATTCTTTTAATTGTTTGTAGTCTTTTTTTAACATTCTCTTATTTCAGCACCACACTATTAATTACACATACTTAAAGAAAATCAATTTAAAATAATTTTTAATATATTTTTCACAAGTTTATTTTGTCCAAAGGGGTGGGGAGTAATAAAAACATGGAAAGGAAAACGCTATTCAAACTAAATTTTTTGCCACATATTTTATTAAAATTAAATGATGTGTGTGCATCTGGCACATGACTCATCAATTTGATGAAATTAAGATGATTAGTTTGCCAAAGTGATGCAATTGAGCCGATTAGCACGTAAACTCCAAGTATAAAGGAATAAAATGTGACATAGAGTCATAGAGTCCTAGTTGGTATTGAGATGACATCTTTATTAGAGCATCCATATCAGTGGGGTTTATTCATGATTATTGAGGAGTTTTTGTAAGTGTGATTAAGAAAGAGAAAATGGGGTCGGAGGAAAAAATAAATAAAACAAATCAAATTTTGAAAAAAAAATAAAAAAATAGAAAACTGACTTGTCAGGCGCGCCTGACGCCCCGTGCAGTGCACGCGCCCGCTGGGCGCAGTAAGTGGTGCTCACGCAAGCGTGAGCACCTCCTCCTTTGTGTTAGTGGGACCCATGAGACCTGCAATATCCTCTCATTTACTGAAGCAACCCACCCATTATCTCTCTTCTCATTTTTTATTTCTCTCCCATGCTATGTGGGCATTGCACTGACTTTATCCCCACCAATAACCATTGGTTGGGATGCTCTTAAAATAAATAAAGTTAACAATTTTTATTTTCTTTTTAAAATCATGACTTCTCTACTTGTCCTATTTTTATTTTTATTTTTTTTAAATTTATTTATTTGAATAAAGATATCATGTGAGCACCTTTTAACTGGTTACATGTTGATAATTGACTTAATTGTATAAGTTTGATAAATTAAGGTTGGTAATCAACTAATTAGCTTATTAATTTTATCAATTTAATAAATTGAGATGTTTTATCAAAATAGAATCCTAATTATTATTTTGTATATAATTTGAAGATTTATTTCACCGTCTTCTTAAAAATATATAGATTATGAAAGTAATAAGATGGTAACGAAAAACAAGAGAATATAAAATATTTAATCATTTACAGAATTTAAATTCCTTCCTTACCCCATATTGGAAATCATCATTTTTACCGTTTATAGTGAAATCAACCCAAAGCGGGAAAGAATTCAAAATTTGAATATGAAGCCAAGCACCATTTCTGTCATTTCATTTTATAAAAAAATTATTTTTTGTCTCTTAAAATTTTTTAAACAGCCGATTTGGTTAATTTCTCAAAACCTATCATTGCGCCCCGTCCCCTCCAAGCCTATTCATTCATTTTTCCCCATTTTCTCTCTTGCTCGGTATCTCTCTCTCTCTCTAGATATTGAGTAATCTATTGTCTTTGCAGAAAATTCGAATTAGGGTTTCATTTTTAATTTCTAATTTTTTTTCTTATAATTTGAAGAACTAAGCAAGTGCTTTGTCTTTGTCTCCTTTCGGGTTATCGCAGTTGAAATGGGTCAGATTCAGTATTCGGAGAAGTACTTCGATGACACTTTCGAGTATAGGTACTTCATCGTTCTTCCCAGCACTTCAATTCTTTTAATATTTATTTACTCCGTATTTGTTTTTTTTTTTTAAATGTTGTGAAGCACCGAAATATACTTGTCCTCTGATGTTTGTCGATTTCGGCGGTTCTATTCAGGCATGTTGTTCTCCCACCTGAAGTGGCGAAACTCCTCCCCAAGAATCGGCTTCTTTCTGAAGTAAGTTTCTATTTTTGGATTTTGATTTTGAAGATTTTGCTTCTCATGTTTTAATTTCAGTTTGAATATTGGCATAATGTTTTGGAGAGATTGATGATGAACCGCCTTTATCAAAGTACTCTATCTATCATATTTTACATGTCCTATTTATTGTTCAATGATTAAAGTAATTATTTCTTCTTTGCTTATTTTTAGTTTTTTTAATGATTTTAAATTTGATTTTTTTTTTTGTATTTAATAGTACTTTAATGTAGTTCTAAAATATATAACTTTTATAAACTACTACTAATCTTAATGAGATGGAGGGAGTAAAGCCTTGTTAAACAACCTAGACAGATAAAATGAGATGGAGGGAGTAGAAAATTTTCATTGTAGTAGTTTTATTATTGACATGCTACTCCAATAATTGGGTCAATTTTGTTAATGATGTATATGAGAGCATGGCTCTCCATCTTTCTGCCATTGTTGTGATTAGTTTGTACCACTAGTGTTCGACATTAAGAGAATGAAAATTTAAAAATGTAACTACACAAATTAGATGATTTTGTCTAATGAGTAATTTTGGAACTGTGTAGTCATATATATTGCTTGGATTCTAGGTTCAAGTTTCATTTATATTTGCTATTGTTTTGATTTTGTCTACATTTATTTAATAGAATGAGTGGAGGGCCATTGGAGTTCAGCAGAGCCGTGGATGGGTCCACTATGCTATTCATCGACCAGAGCCACACATCATGCTTTTCAGGAGACCACTGAATTATCAGCAGCAGCAAGAGAACCAGGCTCAGTTAAACCTGATTGCCAAGTGAAAATTTGAATCTTGTATATCAGCCAATGATTCTCTCTGCAGATTGTCACCATCATCTTTCATTTCCTCTAGAAATGAAACATGATTTTATATTAAAGATTCTATGTTATTGTGCTGTTGAGAATCTTCCTGCTATAATGGTTATGGTGTTAAGTTGTCCAGAGTGCATAAATGATATATCACTGTTGGTTGATATTTATATGAAAGTCTCATCTTTTCTATTTTATAATGTACTTCTCTCCACTTTGCTTTGTTCTTTGTTTTCTGATAAGTTTCTTTTTTAATTTGTCGTTGGCACTTGGCAGCTACTTTTTTTTTGTGTTGGAATTGTTTTTTATGGATGGTTGCAATGGTGGTTTGATATTTGTTCTAGTTGCTGAAAACCTTACTTCCCTAAATTATTAGGGGATTTGATGGCAGTGGAATGATTTTAAGTAAGATATGAGGGTAAATGTCTAATACTCTGGTAGATTCAATGCAGATTGAAAAATGCCATAAGCCACAACTTGATGAACTGTCTAAATTTCATGGCTTGATTCATTTCTTAGATCATAATGATGAATGGTTTGTTGATATGCCTTTAGCAGCAATATTGTGTCTGTTCCTAATTCATGAAGTAATTTTGCTCTCTCTTGATCATATCAACTACAAATGCTTGATTTTTATAAGCAACCATTCCTCTGAGTCATGCTATTAGGGTGTTAAAAACTTCAATGGGGGTAGTATAGAAGGAGAACTAAAGACAGATAAAAAGCTTACAAAGGAATTTCTTTCTGAAATGGTGCGCAATTAGATCACTGTTGAAACTCTATTCTACATTTGCATTACAGTTTATCCCACACAGACAATACAGCAAACTACCTGAGCCTCCTCCCAATTCTCTCTGTTCATCGGAAATGTCAATTCTTGAAAGCCAATGCAGCCTTCAACTCTTGATAAAACTGAGCCTTCTTAGCTATGAACTCAGCCTCTTCCTCCATTAACCCCTTCCACTGCTCATTCATGCCCTCGAGCTTTCTAGAACCCAATTGCCTTAACCCCATCAAGTACATATCATTTCCCGTGAAATTCACGGCCATTTGCTCCACCAGATATGGAAAATCCCCCAAATCCACCTCTCCAGTCGCGTCTCCGTTCTCCTTTTCCGCATTTTCCCCCAAATCTTCGCCGTCGGGAAGTTTTTCAATTTCCGGCGAGGGTTCCTCGGCGGCGGTTTCGGAAATTTTGACCATGAGTGGGGCGGGTTTCTTGGCCTGTTTCCCCCAGATCAGGCGAGCAATTTGGTAAACTTCTTCGTCGTGAGCGGTCTTGATTCGGGACTTGGACTTGGCTAGCTTGTGGTACCGCTCTTTCATCCGCTTAATCTTCGCCGCGATCTGAGTCTCGGAGACGTGGTGGCCCAGCGGGAGGGAGACGGTGGGGTCGGTGGTGGATTCCAGCAGCGCTTTCAGGAGGTTGATTTCGTCTTCTTTGCTGAACACCTTGTTGGATAGCTGGGAATTCGCCGCCGCCGCCGATTTCGGGTCGGAAGTGGCGCCGGCGGATGTCTTGCGCTTGGATGCGGAGCGGCGTTTGGACGTTGACATGGCTGGGCAGGCAACGCAACTGGCGAGGATGGGAATTTGGGAGTAGTGCTTCGGGACTTCTTAAGGGTCGGTTTGTTTACTACTTTTTAAGAAATGTCATTTGTTGCTATTTTTATTTTTTAAGATTTAAATTGGCTGCCCATTAATTTTAAAGATGGTGGTATTTATTCATTATTTGATATAATTCAGTTAAGTCAATGTCAAGTGTTGATTTGTCAATTTTTCTTTTTTTTTTTTCAAATAATTTTGTTTTATTTGGTCAATTTTAAATGAGATTAGAGCAACTTCAATGCAAGGAGAAAGAAGAGGAAGGTAAAGAAAGGAGGGAAGGGAAAAAAGGGAAGAATGCTTTCTTCCTAGAAAGCCGTGCGTATCACGTGAGCAACACGTGCGATAAGATAACGCATGCTGGTTACACGTCATTTTGACGTGTAGAGAGTGGAGGATAGCTGTCCTCCGCTCTATCACGCGACCAGCATGTGCAATCAGATAGTGCATGCTGGTCACACGTCATTTTGACGTGTAAAGGGTGGATGATAGCTGTCCTTCGCCTTATCACGTGACCAACACGTGCAATAAGAGGGTGGAGGATAGCTGTCCTCCGCCCTATCACGTGACCAACATGTGCAATCAGATAGTACATGCTGGCCACACGTCATTTTGACGTGTAGAGGGTGGAGGATAACTGTTTTCCGCCCTCTGTTTTATATATAATTTTTTCTTTAAAAAATTAAGTCGTTTTTCAACGGCTTGATTTTTTTTTTGTTGGTTATTATATTTTTTAAATTTTCTATATTAAAATTTAGTGTTTATGTACATCACGTCTTATCATCAAAGCACATTAAAGAAATAGCTAGGAAATTTTCTAATGTTGAATTTACTTTTGCAAAACAATAGCATGTTTTATGCCTTATTGTATCTCTTGGCCATGCCAATCGAGGCAGTGTGCACTACATTTTGGCACATCCAGTGGCACGGCCATGCCCTTGTCACGTTGCGTTTTTGTTTTCTCTCTCTCTCTCTCTCTTTCTGTTTTGTCCATATCTGAATATTATTTAAGCGTTTTTGTGATGTCTTGGGGGAGTTCAAACCCTAGGTAGTCTTAGCTTATTTCCCTTCCATTCCTATCGTTACCCTAGCTTAGATTAGTACTAGATTTCACATTTCTTGCACTTTTGAAGGTTGTAATCAAGGATTTTAGCACCAAATTCTAAATTCTTCATATACTCTTCAAAAGTCAAGTTTATCTTTCATTCTATTTCTCTTATGTTGTGTTTATACTCTTTTATTTGTGCTTTTACTTTATTTATGCTAAATATGTGTGAGTAGTTCAATTTCGGACTTGAGTTAGGTAGTTTAATCTATTTGGATGTTCACAATGCTTAGTTATTATTGCATCAACGTATAATAACACCTAGTCCCCAAATGATGACAATTCAACCTTACTCGCCACTTCACATTATACCGCAGACAATTAATATATCGTCTTTTCTTCAAAAAATAAAAATGACATCATTTTAGATCATAACTCACAATATTAGTTGGACCGGGTCCACGATATAATTTGTCTTATTAGTTGGGTGAAAAATGAAATTGTTTATAAAAAACTTGTGTGTTGACTCGGATAAAAAATTGGGCCTTTTCGTAGGCTCAAAGATGTGGAGGTACATAGTTAAAATTGGGTACATATTGATGCTGTTGGCCCAAAATTAGCTCTAATCGGGTCAAGCTTCCGGCGGATTTACATTTTCCCCAAATCGACAAACGAACACTATGAGTTGAGAGCTACTCGTCGGTGATCGGACTTCGGTGGAATACTATCTTAGACGTCGATTATTAGGTATTTCTTCAATGTTTATCTTTTTATTTTATCTTCCATTATTGGTGATCTTTTCGAATTGGCATCTTCTGAGAACTTTTTTACACACATTGAATATGGTGTGTTGGTGCGTGAAGATTTTGACTGCTAATGTTTTTTGTAGTTGGTAAAATATAGCTATGTGTTCATGCTAGACTGGTATGTGTTACCCCATTCTGAATTAAAATTACTCTTATGCGTGTTTGTTGGCGCTGATAATTTGATGATAGAAGTTAAACTAAGTGGTAGTGAGTCCTATTTGGAAAGCTTGAAATGTTAACTCAGGTGCTCATAAGTCATAGCTATCTGTAGATGTTAATGATTGGTTTTGATAATGTCTTTATGAATTATGATTGACTTCAGAATCCATTTCATTGTCCTGAAAAATCGTTGAGCTTCATGAATTGTCTTTCAATGTGTTTGTTTCTTGTTGCAAATGTTTGTGTGTGATCTAAGGGGGTTCGGTTACTTGGTTTAGTTAAGCTCAATGTAAAATTAGTGTTTTGGAAGATTTTTTATTTTTGTTTTCATCTCATGTGAAGAGTAATGTGTGTAATTCCTTGCACACACACACACACACACACACAATCAGCAGTTAAAATGCTATGGGAATAACGGTGTTGAATACCAAGAAATGTTTTGCAGACTATGAGCTGTTGAAGGCTGACCCTGAAACTGCTGTTTGAATTTCTTTATCCGTGAATGCATGTGATGTACTGTTGACAACTTATTGTGCCTTTTTGAGTTACACCATTGATGGTACTCCAAAATTTCAAACATGTCATGCACATAAGTGAAACTTAGTCTGTGTTTAAACCTCTCTACTCTTGCTCAAATTCTAACTTGCCTCCCATATTATGCCATGTTCAAAGCTCAAATTTATATCCTGCTTGTGCATTCTGAACCCCATAAGGCCATGATCCTCAGCCAAGTCTTCTTTCTGAAGTGTCTTTAACCCTCAAAATCATTTCGAAGAAGACTGCAATGCAGCTAATCTGAAATTGCATTCCAATTAGCTTTGCCATGTAAATTTAACAGATCTAAACCCAAGAGGGAAACCCCCATAGATTGTTGTAAGTATCCCATGCAACAAGGACTAGCGAGTGTACTTAACATAATGATATGTTTGAGAAGATTTGTTGCCTCTACTATCAAGTTCTTATAAGATGGAGTATTCGGCAACATCTGAGTTAGTGAATACCTCTATACGTTCTGTGCTTTTCTCCTGGTGTGCCTTCATCTGATTGATCTGTTAAGGATAAGCATGGGGATCATGAAAGACCACTCTGTGAGGATCTCCTTGGTTGGAGGGTACTGCTTTTTTCCTAGGGATTATATGGAAAAATAGCTGAAATTAACTGAAAATAGAACTTACTTTCCTGCTTTGTTCATTTGGATGGCTCATCTCAGGTTCTTTTGTGTATTCATCACTTAACTCCCCTTCTTTTCTGTCTGCTATTCAGATAGCCTGCTTTGGCTTACATAATGCCTCGTAGTCGCAATGCCATTGTTGCTACTGGCTTAGTTGCCTTTGTCGCTGCTGGCTTAGCATTCCCGTTTTACATGGCGTGAGTAAACCTTTTCAGCTCTTGTAAGTATAGCAAAGTAATATTTCTTATTGCTTGCTGTAGACTTCATGTACATTATCTCTGATCCAGGTCCCGATCATCAAGAGCAATGCCCGTGATTGATTCATCAAAAGCGCTACCACCTCAGGCAACTTTTCGTGGACCTTATATCAATACTGGTTCGCGTGATATTGGACCTGATCAACACACTTACCCTAAGAAATAATTTCTCCTTTATGTATATTTTCTTAATTTAGATTGTTTTGTATGGCATGCGAATTCTTTCACCTATACTTTCACTCAATGAGAGCATCCAGAATTCTATTGCTTCTAACACCGCAATGGAGAAGCAATTTGTTGTCTCTTTGCGAGAAGAGAGGAAAAAGAAAATGTAATAAACTATACCAAAGCATGCTCTAAGCAGTTTTTTTAAGTTTCAATTAGTTTAAGCTAAATAGCTATTTATTAAACACTTACGTGTATAATTTGATGAAGTTAAATAGTTAAAATTAGTTAGATTTGTCAAAACTAGATAATTCGTTATTTATCAAACATCTCATTTACTGAATTAAAAACATTGAATTTTTCAAAATTAGATAATTCGTTATTTATCAAACATCTCTGATTCACTTAATTAAAAAAACATTGGTAAATGTGAATGAGAATAGGATTGAACTACGCCCATGGGGCTAGCTCAAGGGGTAGGTTAAGTCACCACTTTAGTGGTAGAGTGGGGGAGTTGAGTGTTTGACTCCCACCAATAACATCTTAGAGTTAAGCCTCTTCAAGTTAGAGTTTAGGTTTTCTAAGTTAATAAAAGTGTAGAGGTGGATCTGACTAGGAAGGTGTTTGGACTCTTGAGCTCACTAAGTTAATTTAAAAGTGTAGAGATAGATCTGACTAGTAATGAATTAAATTAAATTGAGATGATGCTTGGACAATTTGTGATTTATCTCGTCCAACATGGCTGAACTACTATGTAATCCGTAGTTTTTTTTTTTTTTTGGTGAGAGTAATACGTAATATGTAATATGTGGCGAGGACTTTTAATTACGAGGAATAGTAATTCTTTTTTGTTTGTTTGTTTGTTTGTTTGTTTTTGTTTTTTTTTTGTTTTTGTTTTTTGATCGAAATGGTAAAATTTAATAGGCCCAATAGTATATATATCGGCCCGATAAACCCATTTCCTAATCCCCCTTGTCCCCTTGTTTCAGCCTCAGGCTTCAGCATTCTCATCGCGGTTCTGCAACAGATAAGATCAGACAACACAGTGGCATAAGAGAGAAACGCTGCGTTCGAAGGCACTGAAACGTCTCAGAGTTAGTATAACAAAAATGGCGGCGTACTCGGCAGCAGCTCTATCATGGAGCTCATCTTCGTTGCTTGGAAATTACAAGCTAAGCAAGAATGCACCACTTGGAACTGCAAAACTGTTAGAGAGGACCTCAAATTTCACTATTGTGTGCCAAAAGAAAACCAAGAAAATAAGAAAGGTAAGCAGAAAATGTCAGTATATAAAATTCGCTTCTCTGGTTTTCAATAATTTCGTTTTAATTTTTAAATTTCTTCATATCCAAAGTCCATGGGGTTTCTCTGTAATTTTTCTTTGTTTGGTGGGCACAGATAATACTGAAAGAGGATGTGCAAGAGTTGGGGAAGAAAGGGCAACTTATGAATGTGAGAGCAGGGTACTACAGGAATTACCTGCTGCCAATGGGCATGGCTCAAATTGTCACCCCTCAGCTTCTCAAGTAAGGTTTTGGGAAGTTTAGTTAATTGTTTTTTTTTTTTTTCATGAATTATGCGAAGCTTAAGCTGGTAAGTTATGTGTCCATCAGTCCATTGGAATAAAGTTCAAATAATCAATCTTCTGATATTTATTCACTTTTTGATTTGCACCATTTTTCTTGAAGTATGTGAATATTAGACTGAGAACTGATATTTCATTCGGAACAAAATTGCATTTTAATTCTCTACTATTGTAGTATTGTTTCTGTTTTTCTCAAAAAAAAAAAAAAAGGTTCTGTTTAAAGATTGCACTTTGCATAAAAGTGTGATTCTTTATACTTCTCTGGTGCTGGTTTAAGTGGATGTGAGTGGACATTAGGCTATATATCTTATTATGTAAGCTTTGACGTTGAGGTTCTGTGAAGATACTGATGAGAATCTAGCTGTTATAATCCTTTTTATGTACTCCGTCACAAAAATGATCTTTTTTGGTTAAATTTAGTATTTTGCTTCTCTATTCAAACATTTTTCAATCAGAAAATACGACTATACAAGTAATATGTAGAGAGCATGGGCAATGTGCTGTGTGCATGGACAGGCTTCCATGTTATACTTATATATATATATATATATATATATATATATATATCCATGAAGCTTGTGATAGTCATTCCTCTTCAGACAATGTGCTTATTGCCTTGCAGCATGCTAGAAGGTTTCTACGGTGTTTCTTCCATCTGAAAATACACCTATTTAGAATTTAACTTAAAAAAAAAAAACAATGTGAGTCCATTATCAAGAAGAGTTGGTGCTATGGGTTTTATTTGGATAATAAGTAGTGAACAACTTCATCATGGATCATAAAATTTTAGGAATACATATATTTCATTTCAGAGAAATGAAGATTGAAGAAGAGAGAATCGAGGCTGAGAAAAAACGGGTATGATACCAACTTGTAGATAACATATTTCCAATTGTTTTTCTTTTATTTACATATAAATCTATAAAATGTTAATAGTGATAGATACTGAGATCTACTATTTAATTTTGCATTCAGGTGAAAGAAGAAGCACAACAACTTGCTCTAATTTTTGAAACTGTTGGAGGCTTCAAGGTAAAACGCAAGGGCGGGAAAGGAAAACAAATATTTGGAAGGTGAGTTAGAATGTTCAGTAATAAAAGTGTACTGAGCATCGAGTTTATCTTTGTTTGCATTGTTATTCACTTGTGGCCATTTTCAGTGTCACTGCCCAGGATCTTGTTGACATAATCAAGGCACAGCTACAGAGGTACAGTTTCCCTTCATATATCCCCAATAAACTTTTCAATATGATGTCTGATTGTGTGACTAATCCCCAAATCTTGAAATTCACGTCCTCATAAAATTATTACTTAAAAGGAATAATGCTCTTACTTTAAAGGTCTACCTAAGCTATATGAAGTCACAGTGAGTAGTAAATCATGTTTCAAAGTTCGTCTTGCCAACGCCAAGTGATGTGATCTAGACATCCAGTTAGTGTAAAAACAGTCCAATATTGTTGAAAAATCTATTTTATAGTTCAGGCCGTGTTTCCCATGGTGCAATTGGCTGTTCTACACGGTGGATGGTATGCTGTGGGAACTGGATTATTGACAGGATTATTTATGTATTATTCATGTTTTTCATATAGGGAAGTGGACAAAAGAATAGTATCTCTGCCCGAGATTCGTGAAACTGGAGCATATACTGCTGAACTGAAGCTTCATCCAGAAGTTACTGCGCGAGTTCAAGTGATCGTGTCTGCAAATTGAAGGCAGGGACTTACTGGAGCGGTTTATACTAATTTATGAATTTTCTTCTTGCACTGTTTTGTCAAGGTAAATTGTCATTTAATTATGAAAAGCTTCAATGTTCCCATCTTGCAAGGCTTATGATTATGGATTATAAAATGTTATGACTAAGTCGGAGCTATGGATCATAGGGGGTGTTTGATAAATAGCTACTAACTGATTGGGGCGTTAGTGAGTTTGACTAGTTGATAACATTAGCTGATTGTAGAAAGATGTTGGCCCTGTTTGGTAAATGGTTGTTGGCTGTTTGGGTTAGAAGGTATGATTTGTTGATAATATTAGCTGATTGTAGAAAGTTGTTTGATAAATTAGCTATTAGCTGATAGCTGTTTGGTATAATTTCTTTTCTCAAAAAGCTAATTGAAAAGGCTGCTTTGAGTAGCCTTTTGAATTTTTACATTTTGGAGTTACAAAAAGCTTATTAGCCAAACAACTAATAGTGGTCAAATAAGCCAAAATTGGCTGATAGGCTGATTATTTACCAAACAGGACCGTTAAGTAAATTAGCTGATAGCTGATTACATGCAAAATGACTTTCTCAAAAAGCTTATCGAAAAATCTACTTTGAGTAGCTTTTTGAATTTTCGCGTTTTGGACAAAAAACTAATTAATCAAACACTTATAGTGGTTTTTTAAACCAAGTCAAACAGCTAATAGTGGTCCAATAAGTCAAAATTGACTCATAAACTATGTTACAAAACAGTGTCATAGTCTATAATTTTAATACTATGAGTTAATAAGCATTAAAAAAATGAGCACAATAGCACTTAGTTAAGAAATTGCACCCTTCCTACTAAAAGCACAAGTAGGCTGTAGGCATGTAAATATCCTATTTGATTATGGAATCCTGGTAATAAAGCACTTATTGAAAAAGTAGTATAATGTTTTCTAACTTCTAATTTGGATGATTTTTGCTTTTACTAAGTGGATGAAAGGATTTTTTTCTCAAAAAAAAAAAACAAAAAACAAAAACAAAAACAAAAAAGCGACCACATGCCAACTATGAACTATGTAGTTGTGTGTGTGTGTTTTTTTTTTTTAAACTTGTACTAATCACTGAGGTCATTTTTAATGCAGGGAAGGAGGAGACTTCATAGCTAAATATGAGGTTAAGCTACCTTAAAGTAAGTGTTTTTAATTTTAATTGTAAAAGAATTAACTGATTTTTATGAATTTGCATCATTTGGTGCTTTGTATTGTATCAATGACTTTCTTACAATCTTATGTTAAATTAAATATTGATTTCTAGTAGAAAGGCCTCGTGCAAGTTACTGCAGTTTTGTTTCTAATATTTCTGATTTAAATGGACAATAAATAAGTAATTACTGCATTCTTGGATGGATTTCAGTTTTGATAATGTCTATTTATTTTCTCTCCCTTTTGGTCTCTCTTAAGAAAAAGAAGAGTTAAATGTAAAGAAAAAAAAATGTTTCTAACAATAGTTTATCATTCATGCCATTTCAAGCTTGTCATACATTAAACTACCATGCATCATGCATGGAATGTTTTTTTTTTTTAATACTACGGACTCAGTGCTGCAATGTAATATATGTCCATACATACTTTTTCAACTTAATAATGCACAAAGAGTCACTACCCCACTGGGATTCGAACCTGTGACTTTCAAATTGGAAAAGCTACAGTTATGTCGGTTGACCATAAGGTTTTTGGCAATGTTCATATCAAACGTATCAGATGCTTCCATTTGGCATTTTGGCAATGTTTATATTTAATGAACTAATTGTTTAGCAATCTCTTGTCCCAAATAATGTTGGAGGGGTTGGAGAACTTGATCAAATAGTTTGCAAATTTATTTATTAAACATTGTATTGGCGCTTTAAAAAAAATCATAATTGAGCAGTTTACTGACTACAAGCAACATATTTAATAATAAAAAAAATAAAAGCAAGGAGAAAATAAGCAGCAGAACAAAGTGAAAAAGAAAATATTTTTCTTTTAAAATTAGAGAAAGGTATAGAGGGGATTGTTTATGCATATATATACGCGTAGAGGAATTGTGTATATAGCATCAGTCCCATCTCCATATCGCCGATTTGCTTCTTAAATGTGAGGCAATTGGGATTTTTTCAGATTGGATTAGTCCCATTTAGAAAGGACAACACTTTCATGCCACATCACCTTCATCTAGACCTTACATAACAAAAATTATATTACCGTGTTTTGCACATATGCCGAATCTTGTATTACAAAGAGAATAATACAAAACTACTAATAATAATACACAAATATGTTTGTAAGTACCGCATAGCGGTGAAAATAGGCTGATCCGAGTCGGACTTTAGAGAATTAGGCTTAAATCTACTATGAAAATCTAAAGTCTGAGCATGCCCTTAAACAAGGTAGGCGAGTCCCTAAGCAGGCTATGCCATAGTCCCTTATGAACGGGCCTGGCCAGCTGGCCTATTCCCATCCCTAGCACGGCATAACTTTTTAAGAATACAGTTATTATTGTTGTTATTATGGTTTTGGAGGAATAGGAAGTAGATGTGAAATATAATGAAGGCGGCATATATATGGACTATGGTGTGCTCCAAATGAAGTATGAACTGAATTGCACAAACATATATACCTCATCTGGGGTAGGAGTATGTAGCTCATATATAGCTTATTTATGATAATATAATTGAGCGGAAAGAGGATCTTTGATATGACAAATGACCCAAAATCTTTTACTAGTTGCCTTACTGACTACAGCACTCATACTTGTCTCTAACAAGACTACTCCATCCATTGATGCTAATATAGAATAATAAAATAATAATATTTTATATTTGTATTTCACGGAATAACACTAATTCAAATGAGTTTTATTTGAACCTCATTTAGAAATTAGCAACTAATGAGTGTTATACTACATAATAATATGTCTCACTTTTTTTTTTTTTAATACTACACTACTTTTTGCATCTCTACTAACCTAATTGATTCTTGGTTATACCCGTTCAAAATCTTTCCCTTTTTCCAAGAATATTGCTACATAATAATCTGTATTTTATGCATGATGGTAATTTGGAATGTTTATATATGTGGAATAATCAAATAAAAATCTAAATTTATTTTTATATATACTACATTGGTATTCACGTCACATGCATGGTATGAGACTATGCAATTCAATCGAGTTTTAATTGGATCTTATTGAAAAACAACTCTCTTAAAAGTGTTGATACGTAATAGTTTATATATTTAAAAAATGTTATTGATATTCACATCTCATGTAATGAAACTAATTTAGCAAAATTTTAATTGAATTCCAATATATAATAATAATCAGTATTTTGAGTGAGTGTATCTATCTATCTCTAATTTCCCTTTTTCATAATTCCAAGACTGTTGTCCTCCTCATATTTGGATAGAAATGAATAAGCTATGAAGAGAGAACATTATGTTAATAAAATGACAAGGTAGTCCCCCACTACATGTGCAAATCTCAATGAATCCCCCAACTCTATCTATCTATTCTTCTATGCCCCTCAAACGTGCCCACATGTTTTGCTTACCAATAATCACCTCAACCTAAACACATTAGAATATATGTATATGTATCTAACAAAAGATGAATATCTTTAATTACAACAAATTTATACATTTAATTTTTTTTTAAAATCAATGATTCATACACAAAGTAAAATTAAACATTTCGTACAATAAATTGCTCCAAACAAATAATGAAAAATAAAATTTCTAATCAAGATAAGCGTTATGCGTTAATGGTAATCAATTGAGCCAACCCCTTACTAGCAACCCTTTATAAAATGATTAACAAATCGTGCATGTAAATTGACATATATCACATCATTATATATATATATATATATATATATATATATATATATATATAGAGAGAGAGAGAGAGGAATTAAATCAAATAAAAATGCGTTCAGGATGCAAACTGTGAGCATGCACCACACGAAATTATAAAATGCATATGATGATATGTAAAAGTGCACTCAAGAATTGGTGCACCCTATGACAGGTAAAAATACGTGTAATAATTCAAGAACGAGTGCACTCTGTAATTTTGCGCAGTGTACTTTTAGAGTTCGCACATTCACACCTAATACGACCTTTATATATATAAAAACATGTCATTTTCATCTTTTTGCATTTATCAACTGAATTAAGATATAACAGAAAGAGATTGAGGGAGAAGATGTTAGGCTAAGAGTTATAGTTGCATCAATATAATCAAGTGGCACCTCAAATTTGTGGGTGAATTCATCATGCATTAGACAAGCAAGCAAGCTAAGGGTGACAAGACATAGAAGCACAAATTAAAGCTAAGGTAGTAGGATGAAGATTTGGTTAATTAGATGATGAGATGAGATTAGGCACAAGTTAATGTTAGTGTTGAGTATTTGTGGTTGTGTACTAAAAGCAAAGTGTAAGGTATCCTAAACAAGGATTTCATTTGGGTCACGCAATCAAGATTTAATTAAAATTAATTGAATTGAATTATTGAATAAAATTAAAGTTAGCTATAGTTAGATATAGTTGAACTTTGGAGGTGATCACACTCAACTGCTTGCAGTGACGTGTGATTGCAGACTTGCAGGCCATAATATAATATATACATACATACATAGTTCTGGTATACATATAGATCAGATCGATCAGAAAGAATAGTTAGTTAGTTAAGAAACTTGAATAGTACGAGAGAGTTAAGCAATTAGGTGTGTGATGGGTGGGTTGAGAGTTACAAGTGACCAAGTATAGTGAACCATCACATTGCGCACCAAAAAAAATAGTGAACCATCACATTTTCATACAAGTTTTTTTCTTTTAAATTTTATTTTATTTTATTATTTTTTTGTGGCAAGGGAAACTTACGGTCACTATTTGAGGTTATGTATTGAGTAAATTCGCCTTTTGAAAATTTTGATCCTAACATGGACCACAAAAAGGTAAACTAACATAGGTTATCTATAGCTTACTAACTCAAATCAAGAAAGCCAATAGGATACTCTTGATAGAGTCAAACTTATAATTTTGTGGTCCTCCTTTTTATGTTTTTTTTATTATTTTTAAAAATCTACTCAATTTATATCAACCTTGCCAGACTAATCCTAATCCCAAAGGACCCCGTCTCTAAAGTCATTAAATCACTGCAGAGGTATTCGTGAGTCGTGCAATCAGCCCACCGGTCAGATCATAGTCTTCATGTGCGCACAAGAGATCCAATCTAGACCTTCCATCATCCTTTTGTCTTTTTCCCATACATGTTTCTAGTGTGATTCGAACTCCCACATTATTGAATTGTCTCCGGTCATGACTTTTATGTTAGAAGACGACGAACCACACCTATGGGTACGATGTAGTATATATATATATATATATGGGCTTGGCCCAATGCTCTCTAGCGTGGCACACCCTTACAAGATAAATGTATTCAAGAGTGAATTGAAGTTTTTACCGAGAGGATTTAATTTTAATTGACTTTTAAAGTAAGATTAAAAACGAGTTGGAAGCATGTCGATTAATAATAAATTATACAATTCAAGTAATATTTCCATGCACTAATAAACCGTGATTTAAGTGGAAAGATTTTAGTTTCATTGAAATATATAAAATCTCAAATTTGAACATTGTTACATAAAAAGACCATTTAACATATGGTATTCAATACCATGGGATAACGAAAGCACACATTAATTTGAGCATGCTAAAATCTTCCCGAATTTTCTCTACCGATATTTATTATCTTTCCAAAAACCGCCCATTTGCTATCTATAATCACGAGGCATAACATATACCTAGCTAGAGCATTTTAATACATACATTCACACCCTAATTACCAAAAATATGCAAGAATACTGAAACAGATAAGAAAGCAAGAGAGAAGGTCAGTGATAATTAGTATGTTTTTAAGTGAATGAAATGAGTGACGGCCAAAGAACTTGTGGTCTAGTGGCATCCGGTGTCCCGGTTAATAAGTGGGTTCGAGCCTCAGGGCAACTGTTGACTCTTTGTGCTTCATTAGGTTGAGAAAGTAGCTATGAACAGATACTACATTGTAACAGAGTCAGTAGTACTAAAAAAAGAAAAGAAATGAGTGACGGAAGAAGGAGACGGAGATAATAATAATAATATGGAAGAAAAAAATAAAAAGAAACAGATGGATACGCATGGGTTTGGCAGTTACCAGCTCATGTTTGCTATCCATTTATTCTTTGTCATTTAATGGAACAGATAGTGAGGGATCAGTTTCTCTTTCTTTTCTGTTTTGTTGTAATCCTCAAGAAACCAAAGTGTCATCTCATCTCATGAACCTAATCCTCAACCTTTCGGTTAAGTTGTGGTGCTAGCTACTTTAGCTACTTCTTTCAGTTTTATGCCCAACCCTAGCTAGCCAACATATATGCCAATTCCCTTTTCCAATATTATCAAATACTACTTAAACTCAAATATTTCTTTAATCTAACAGCTGTTTTCACTGAGGACCGTCGTTTTTTGGTGCTTGATAAAGTCTGGAGTAAAGTCGTCTTGAGAAAAAAAGTACTTACTCGGTGTCCAGAAAAGTCCTATACTTTATGTAAATCTGTATGATGAAATATATACTATGATACTACAATTATCATGAATGATGATGGTGATGATGGTGGTGGTGGTGGTCCGGTGTAATATGTAGAGTAAACTCTTACAGACGAGAAATGTTCGATCCCACCCCAAATTTGTATAATCCACACACACAACCCTTTCTTTGTTTGGAGTGTCAATGTGTTACACATCGCTCTCCCACTCAAGAAAGAACAAAAAACAATTTTTTTTAAAGAAGGAAAAAGAAATTAATTAAAAAAGAAAGAAAAGATGCCCCATCACTTCCTTTTCGTGAATGAAAGGCAACCATGAACACTAACCACTTACTCAAAGTGTATAGAACTACTCTTACAAAAAGTAGATGATCAACATTGGAAAAATATATACGTACAGATAGATAGATCAACTCCAAAGAATATTAACAATTAATGATTCCCAATATTAATAAAATACATGATGAACAGCAACAATATATTGACGGGATGATAATAAAAATAAAAATAAATCTAACAATTACTGTTTAAGTTGTATAACAAATCATAATACAATATTCATATTATTAATTTGTATTTGTTGATCCATGATCTTCAATTCAACGAACGGAACGCTGTTCAGTAATGACAGTCCACCAAAGCTGGGACGGAGAAGACAAGACTTTGCTGTTGCTTGCCTGAGAATTCAAACTTGTTGCAACCTTCTTCTTCCTCTTGTGGGGCCGGTAAATTAAGATCAAGAGAGTAAAGTGCACCTCTGGGATTTTCTCCCTCGCCATATGATGACTCCGTCGCCTCCTCCTCGTTGCTATTACTCACAGAGGCTTTTGCGGCGGCGGTGTTGATAGGCGCCGGCGGCCTGTGCCGCCGCATGTGGCCGCCCAAGGCTTGCCCGGAGGAGAACTCCGCGCGGCAAATCGAACACTCGTGAATCTTCGCCAGCTTGCTAGACCCGCCGCTGCTCTGCGCCGCAGAGGGCGGCGGGGGACTTTGTTTCTTTAATTCATAGTGATAGTGATCGTAATGGTGCTGCTCGTGATGATCCATAAGCTTAGGCTTCTTGTGGCTCGCGCGGTGGCCCCCCAGAGCTTGAAACGACGGGAAACTCCGGTTACAAGTCTTGCACTCATACACGCCGGCGCCGCCGGCCATTTCAGAGAATTTCCGGCTGCTGATTTTCCCCGCCGCCGCCACTTGCTTCACGCGACACCCACCTTGCGCCAGAAGAATCAGACAGTTAGCCGCCATGTCCTCATCTTCCTCAGCGCTACAAGTTGGAGACTGAACATAAGAAATTTGTTGAGAAAACTCCATAGTTGCTTAGCTAGTAGCTAGCTAGCTATTAGCTACCTATTCTTGCTAATGAACAAGTGAAGTGGGAAAGTGAAGAAGAAAGGAGAGTGATAGAGAGAAATTAGAAGAGGAGAGAGAGAGAGAGAAAAGTGGGGTAGTGATGATGTGTGTTGTGTGTAACATATATATATATATATATATATATATATATTAATTATGAATGGTGGGAAAATGTTTGGGGTCAAAAGGAGAAGCCTAAGCTTGTGAATAGTTTTAACACCTTTGATGAATGAGAATCAGTCTGTAGCCACCAATTTGCTCAACTGGCCAAAATAAATAAAACTATTTTTGTAATATACAAAAAAGAAAAAAAAAAGGTGTCTTTAACTAAATATTCGTCACTTTCTTTAGTTACAGTTAGCCTACACATATGTAGACCAGCATTTCAAGCAACTTGAATCTCAACCTACCTTTTCAACTTCCTCACATCGCCCCTTGAAACTGTTAGAAATCCATTGTATTTGTATATCTCTTGCTACTTTGAAACTCCTCAAAACCAAGCATACGGTTTACAAAAACTATTATGATGATATCAGAGCTCCTAATTTTTCGAATAAAAGTAATAATAAGTACAAATTATTCTGACAGTACAGTATCACTTTCGTGTCACATATCATGAATTCGGGCACAATAGAAAGTTTAATTCCAACTTAAGCAAAAGAATATCTTAGCTTAAAGGTACGTAATTTCATTGTGTTAACATAACCATCAAACAGCCTGATACAATTAAAAGTTCACGAATTTCATAACAAAAAGTTAAAGGAATCAGAAACTTAGGTTTTTCGGCTTAAAATCATATTTCTAGTCACTTTATGGATACGGAAAATACGCCTCAATTTTATTGTGTTAATGTGGAAATGCATGTTTGCTATTAGTGGAAAGCTAGTCATGGTAGTGTAGGGGAACAAAAATTGAGTGTTTGTAAGTGAAGAGAAATGGGAAAATTGGGGAGAAAAGTAAAAAAGTAAAATAATCTTTTTAACAAATTAAACAAAAGGAGTGAAGCAAGCTGCAGGTTGGTGATGGGGTAGCGTTCGAAGTCGGTTTCATGGTTTATTTTATTAGTAAAAAGAAAAATTAAAGTATATTTTAAAAAAAATATATATAATAAAAAAAAGATGATAAGAAAATTGCCAGCGAAAGTCACGAACAAAAACAGCCATGAAAGCAAGGGGAATGCACGTTAAAGGCATGCTCCACCTCCCTCACTCAATGTCTTCTTAAGCTTAAAGAAAAGTACTTGGATGCAATTCAACAGTATATATAGTATAGTAGTATTAATTCCACAAATTCAATGAGAAAAGAAAAGAAAAGAAAAGAAAGAAGAGATGCAAGCTAGTGAGGCAATCCACCAAGATTCCTTTGCCTTTCAAGCAAACTCTTGCCTTTTCCATCACCTATTCAGCTATTCCCGACCCGTCTAATATTATCTATCACAAAAATAAATAAATAAAATTATTAGACAGAAACATGAAGAGTACAGTCAAGTTCAAATCTCTACCCAACATCATGCAGTTCAAAACGTAACACTGGTTACTACACAAGTATAATGAAATAAAGTTACTCATTTGCTAGTGATAAGCATCTGATTTTGATAGAAATATTAATCTGACTAGCAAACAATTTTCACTTATAAATTGAATGGACCTGAATTTATAGAAAAAAATTTATGATTCCTTTTTTTTTTTTTATCAAAATGTAATAAAATTAATATGGTTTCTTGGAAAAGGACGCATCATAATAATTAATAAATAATAAAAATATTGTGAGTTTGGATAGCTTTCGCTTTCAGGCACACAACATATATATACATAGATATATCTGAATGTGGTGTGGGGTGGGGGGGAGGGGTTGGGTAGGGACACTAGTGGCTTCAAGTG
The DNA here is from genome assembly GCF_003576645.1 of Ipomoea triloba. Taxonomy (NCBI): domain Eukaryota; kingdom Viridiplantae; phylum Streptophyta; class Magnoliopsida; order Solanales; family Convolvulaceae; genus Ipomoea; species Ipomoea triloba. The sequence goes on along the minus strand of NC_044919.1, from coordinate 33,852,613 downwards.
GGGAGGGGAGTGAGGAGCGACATGCACCATACAGGTTCCTATCATGCACACTTCACACTACTAGTTTACTTTCAGCTGATTTAATTTGTGGCCATATATATATATGCCATACCACTTATTATTATTTCGTTTTTATTTATATTTATATTTATTGCTATAGTTTTATTTCTCGATCTATCTATCACTTCCTCTCTTTATTTATGGATAAATCTAGAATAAAGATGTAGGACGTCTAATGGATAGGATCTCGATACCCATCAATCTGCTTCTTCCACTAATATTTAGAATTATTATTTTATTTATTAATTATTCTCCTGTCCCATTTTATGTGTTAACGAGGCTTCACTGAATTATTTACGATTTAATTTTTTTTATAATATTAAGTTTAAAATTAATATGTAAAATTTATATATTTAGAAATTATATTAAGAGTATTATTAAACACATAAAAAATCAAATTAAAATATTAATAAAAATAAGCAAAGAAAAAAGAGTTGGTTTGACTGTGGACAGATAAAATAGAACAAAGAGAGTATTAAAAATGATTGAAGATCAAATGTATAATATAAAATAATAAATTTACGATTTATTATCAGCTGAAATGAAATGCATGATACTTTAGTATAGTATCATGATCAAATTTTAAAAAGGTATTAAAAGGTTATAAACGTGGACCACTTATATATATTATTTAATGTTATTTATTTATTTTATCTTCTTACCAATATTTATGAATTGAATATAATCACATAGGAAATGAGTGGCAGGTGAGGTACAATATTGGATTTAATAGTGCTACTTTTAATTTTTGTATATTTAGTATTCCCCTTTTTTAATTTATCATATCTATTTATCAATTGAAGCATGAAACCACCCTCTTTTTACTTATTATTTGCCGTAAAATAATGTTTGTTTATCTTTGCTTCAGACTTACTTATCTACCATACATGTACTTTATTATTTAATAATATTATTATCATTTTAGATAAAAATAATAAAAATGTGTGTATAATAATAATAATAATAATAATAATAATAATAATAATAATAATAATAATAATAATAACAATAACAATAACAATAACAACAACAACAATAACAACAACAACTCCGTAATAATTAATAAGCAAAATTTATGTGAGACCATCTAACGGTTCTTTGTCCTTGAAACCGGTCATGTCAATATGAAAATGTAATACTTATACAAAAAAAATGTAGTACTAATTAGGAATAAAAGTGTTTGGTGCTTATAAAGAAAAATGTAATACTTTTAAATCAAAATTTAAAAGTATTATTACATTTTTCTCAAAATTATTTTTTCTTTATAAGTAACAATTACTTATTAGTATTACATTTTTTAATATAAGTATTATATTTTCATCTCGACCAGACTCACTTCACGGATCCTCACAAGAGAGTTGCTCTAATTAATAAGATATCTCATATTTGAGTGAGATTTACTCAACAGTCGACATGAATATAACTAGTTTTAATACGTGGTCAAAAAAGTAATTGATCGAGAAAGCTATGATATATATTTTTTTTTTGTTTTTTTTTAACGGCTGTTGTTTTTGAGCCTCGAACGTAGTTTTTACAATATAATTGGTTTTCCATTCTTCTTACGTTAATTAATTATAAAGATAATTATGGTTTACTCTGTCGATCCCTGGGGCTACCTGGCTAAAAATACATTTAAGTAGGGGAATTTCTTGCCACTAATTTAACTTTTCCTAATGACTTTAATTACTCAATTACTCAGTACAGACAACTTCGACCAATTCTCATTTTTTACAAATTTGTATAATTAATATATGAGTATTATTATTCCGTGTATATCTAATATATATACTTCAATTTGCATGACAAAAATTATAAACGTACGGTCAAACTGAACTATATTTATATACAGAACGTACAGGTATTAAAATCATTATTTCAAAAGGGCTGCGATCCAAAGATACTGAGAATGGTACTTGTGGGCACTCCTGCAATATGGTTCCTTGCCTTTTAAGTTTTTCACATAATTGTAAATTACCATAAATTATGTGGAACGGTAATTGATGATTAATTAAAATGTAACACTTTATAATTTTTAATATAAGACAATTATTACCCATGACCCGCGAGAGTTTAATTCTGTTGATAATAAGCTGGGCAAGATTGCGGTAGAAGAGATATGTGACTGGATTCAGTTTGAGAGACCCCGCACGATGTTGTTGAGAGTCTTGTGAAGAACAGAAGAAATGATGTGCATTTTAGGAACAACATGAGTACGGGTAATTAGTCCAGTTTTGGGGTTCTCCCCTTCCTCTTTCCATATATATATATAAGATTCATCTCAAATGCAGTCAGGGCTTAACATGTGGCCGGTGCGAATGCACCATTAGATATGCAAAAACGCACTAATAGTGTTAGGAAATGCACCACAATTAAATGCATCAATGCACCACAAAACACAATTTATATTCTAGAAATTCACAATTTGAATACTAAAATACACAGTTTAGGACCTGGTCCATGGTATAACAACTCAAATCTAATATTCCATCACATTTAATATTTAATAAATATATATCAAACAAATTTAGAAATTGTGAAATAATATTAACTATTTCACATTAACCAATGAATGAATGAATGAATATGAAATTTAAAAAAATTTACAAATTTGAATAGGAAATTTTATTATCAATAATTACCTTATAAACTTGGTAGTAAATTACTGTCTAAATTTACAATTAATATTATGTAACACATCTGTGTTGATCCTTTTTCTTAAGTTGTTGGTTCATAGTTGACAATGGATACATGCATATATAATGCTCACCTGTCCCATTATCATAATAAGGATGACAACGCAAGTTTTTTTAACTAAATATTCTCTGTGCAATGTCCTTAACTAAATCCGGTATTTAGATTATGGAGTTACAGCTATATATGCTAAATGACAATTAGTATATATATACAGAACAACACCGTACCTACTACCTAGTCATGATCGATGGAAAAATACTACTTTTCCGCTCATTTGCATCTATCAAACCTATGACTTAATTGTATTAAATATTACAATTTTTTTGCATATTTATTGGACCATTATATTTTACACATGTAATACGTATAGTGTAGATGTTAAGTTATAAGTGTGAGTTACCACTTCTCCTAATAAACTTTAATTTTTAAAATTATGAGACTATATATATTAAGAGTTAGAGTGGACTATATATGATTTTAAATCTCTAAAAATGAGCATTACTCGATGATGTGTACAGAATAAACCCCACACATAAAGAGGTAAATCGTGTAATGAGTTCGATTGTGGAGGTGTTGGTAAGAATTAAACTCGTAACTTTATAGGTGAATTCAAATTCTAACTTCACCATATAGGAATTAATTGTTTATTATATTATATTATTGATGATTGAAAGTCCATTAGTATATGATTGCATTTATTGGGGTTTGCACTTATTAGTCTTAAACCTTACTCGACTTCCTCTTACTCAAAGAGGTTTGGTCTTTCCACTGAGGAAGAAGAAAATGTGGAGTGAAAGGTGCATTTGGTCTCACATCAATCCAAAATTTTAATCTGTCAGAATTCCAAATCAAGAGAGGACGATACGAATTGAGTTCACTTTCACAATTAAGATTTGTTAGTTCGAAAGTTGAAGAAGCAATATCTCTCCAAATAATCCATCACTAGCTAGCTTCCAAGTTCCAACCAAACTAAGGGCTTTCATGTGATCAAAGCTTTAATTATGAAGTAATTTTTGGTGCTCATTATTATTATTATTTGAAATTCTCATGATTTAGAACTTATTACCAGGAATGATAATCGGGATGTCATTGCATGTCTTTAATTTGCTCAAAGGTAAATTTTTTTTTTTTTGGTTATGTATTCATCACATCCCATCATGAGATTAGATTGGCTAATCAATTGCATTTGTTTGGGATGTATTCAAATTCAAAGGGGGTTCTAATCTACTAAAGGAGTTTCTACGTATACGGGAGTTCAAACTTTTTGTCAGAAAAAAAATGGTGACAAAGTGAAACACAAGCATTGTGTCATGGGATAAGCACTGCCCTAAGAGTGAATTCGCTTACAAGTTTTGCAAAAGTAATATCGCCCCTGGGTTTACACAAAAATCCTTGTATATATCTTCCCACTTGGATCAAAGATGAAAATTTACACTACAATTAACAATAATAACTCATACTAGAAAAGATGACAAGCCGGAAAATAAAAAAAGTTCTTTAATGTATGGGCCTGAACCTAAGTGCTACTCTGTTTAGACACTAGAGATCAAATAATAATTATGATCATATTGATCGAATTCTAGTTACTCACCCGCCGCTTAAAGCCATCCAAACAAATATCAAGAGTAGTTAGAATGTTTTAACTTTGTATTTTTGAACACTCCTAACTTTCATGTTTAAGGGTATTAAGTCCTTCTCATAAGAGTAAACGCCTTTTGGTAAGGGGTAATTAATAGTATATTATTTTGACTAAGCAAATGGATGGTGGCTTAGTTAGTTGTTAGTAGCAGCTAGTTGTGGTGAAGTAGTAGTTGCGTGTAGGAGATCAAACAACCACTCTCAAATTAAAGTTGAACAACTATGCACACTATAGAAAGCAACAACTAATAAATAATAAAGCTAAGGTGCCCATCAAACCCCTCTAATTTAAACCACATTGACTTTAATTTACTTTATCCATGCCCACTTCCCTCCCCATCTATATTATCAATTTCTTCCCATCTATTACTTTCACTCTCACTTCACTTAACTCACAAAAAAAAATATTTTAGAGTCGTCTTCCGTTTATAATTCGATACCACTACAAAAAATTATAGATTTCTTAAAGTTTTTAAATGTCAAAAAATGTCATTAGTGGTACAGTTATTAAAACTGTTCAAACCCTTATGTATGAAGAATTGTCCCTTCCCACAAAATACAAATATTAACGCATATAGCGTTTTCGTGCATGTGCAATAGTGATTTTTGTAAATTTGTGTAGATAAACATTGTTGTTAAATCTTTATTTATTTATTTTGCATTTATCTAAATCATACAAATATTAGTAAGTCAATTTGAACTAAACAGAGTTTGGTGAAAGGAACAAGAATTAGTTGGCATTCTAAATCTGAATGATGGCATGATGATCTAGGAATTCCACCATTCCCTCATCAAGGATAAATAACATTTTCTTTTTTCTTTTTCTTTTTCTTTTTTTTTTGATAATCCAGATTTCTGAGTTTGTTAGACTATATCTTGGATTGCCCCTAAATCCTTGAGGAGATAAATCTAACACAAAATTTTACATTTTTACATTCCCGCTTCAAAGATAAATAACATGCATATATATTCAACATCTTACTTACTACTCAATTTTGGGTACACTGGTTGGTTAGGGAATCCTTTGTGTTTGGGATCACATGGTGTATATTGTGACCACATCCTCAATTTTTGTATACCATGAACTTCTCCTGCCTAATAAATGACTGACTTCAAACGCAATTCATATATACAAATAAGTACAAATGTGCAATAAAGAAGAATGACACAAGGAATAGATGGAGCTGGTAGCCCGGTACAGGAATTGGACCAAAACAGTTGGGCTGAGAAAACCTAGGTGGGCCTATTGGGCAGATGATGTGGGCTGGACCTGGCAATATCTTTGAGCTGGGTCTATTGGGAGCCCATTCACCAATATTTCATCACTTCAAGTACTTCTCTAGGAAAGGGAACAGAAGTGACCGGGTCCACCTTGCAAGATTGACTCATCACAATTTACATATTATCATTTTTTGCCTAGTCCTATCCCAAGTAAAAAACAGGTCAACAAAGATCATAGCACCATTGTATTATTATTATTATTATTTTTTAAGGTTGTCAGGGAGCTGGGGATCAATGTAGAGATACAACATCTGATGGGGAGGTCTATAAACCAGAGACATTCTGAATAGGAAGAGAATGTGTCTTTGGACAATCAAGCAAAAGCAGTTCTTAAAGTCCCTACATTTTTACACTCTTCACTCTTGAGCAGCAGCATATTAGACCTATTTAGCCTCTTTACCTTTCTTCTTGAGACATCTTTACAGTTGAAGATGGAACTGGTTGAACAAAACCTTTTTTCTGTCCTTAACAGAGCAATACAAAAGGCTAATTATGTGAGGCATTCTTCTGTCCCCCACTTAACATTTTAGTCTGGAACAAGTTACACTAGTTTCATCAAACTGTAATAAACATAATAAAAATGATATTAACCAAGATAAGCTTTCACAAAATTATCCCCACTTTCTGTTTAGCTCACCTTCCTGGTAAACTAAAGGAAAGCCACAGCCCACTAATATCTCTTGTATACTACTATCTAATAATCTATCCCCCTGCCACTATGAAGGGGTTCCCAGATCCCACAGCTATACTCCCAATGATAATTTCTACCAGTTCCATTTCTACAAACTTTCAACATTACAAATCACCTCTGCCCCAAAAATCATTCAATACTACATTGACAGACTGAAAACCAATGATATTTACCTTCAGTTTGAAAACCATAAGAAGATACAACTATCCTGTTGATCACCAGTCTAGTTGAGCTGCACAGTTCTAACAATTCTAGCATAAATCATGACCTATAATACCCAAATTTTCAAAACTACTATTTTTTTTTCAAAAAAAAAAAAAAACAGTTTGCTAATAGTAATTTCATCCAAGGCATATATAAGCTAATCAACACATAAATTAACCCTTTTTTAAATAGGAATATGAGAATAATAGAGAACAAGAAATGCCACTGGAATTGTCAACTTCTATATAACTAACAAAGTAGAGATATAGCAAAAAGACACCATTTTTGCAGTGTGGTATTCCAGGCATCAACTCAAAATTATAACATAAAACACATCACAACTGCGCAAACTGAAAATGCATAATACAAAATTGGGCTGTTGAAATTTTGAATCAATTCCTTCTACCATTTTTACGCCTTGAGGACACTACTGTCCACCCGTCTTCCGTTTCAGCGCCATTATTTGTTCTTGGTTCATCTACCATCATATCTTTTTGGCCTTGGACCTCTGAAGCATCTACTGCCATGTCAGATGAATCATCGCCCAACTTATCATTCTCAACATCATCATCTTCATCATCACTAGCAGCCTGTCTGCTATAATTAACAGCGGAATTCCCAGGATTTGTCCGCTTCAGTTCATTAATCGATTCGAAATTACCTTCCGTACATTCCTCGTGCATAATCATCATCTTTTCGGCTACCTCCTCGATGCTTCCATCTCCGACCTCGGTATTGAAATCCGAAAGCATGAATTCGTCAAGAATTTCCTCTAAATCGTCAATATATACCTGTTCCTTGGATTGAGTGAAGAATGAGAAGATGCGTTCAGAAAGCTCTTGGGATTTCTGATGAGATCCGCGGCCTCCCCACTCGTTTGCGACGGCCATCTGGAGAGAGGCCCATCGAGACAGCACTAGATTGATGCCTTCTTGGAGCTGCGCTTCTGCCTCCACCGTGAGCTGCGGCGGAGCATGATTCTTGAAATCCATTATGCCAAAAATCAAGCAGCGTTGCTGTGTACCCTAATTAGGTTTTCCCACTAAGGGCGGCGAGGTGGCTACTATGAATATATATAAATATACTCCGTAGTAAATAAGTATATAATAAGAATTAAAACTTCTTTTTTTTTTTTTTTAGAATAAATAAGAATTAAAACTTAGTCACCATTTTTGTCGCTCAATTATTTGTAATTTTTAACTTTCAATTTCAATAAATTTAATTTTCGAATTGTTTAAAATTTATCAATTAAATTCTTTCACAGTTAACGAAAAATATTTTTCGTTAACTGAATTTTTCAAGTGCATTCAAACACTGAAATTCGAAAGATGATTTCAAACACATAATGATATTTTACTGAGGTAGTGAAAAAGTGATAAACAAATAATTTTATTGACTATACTTAATTGTATCAAAATTTAAAATATATAGATTAAAAAAAAGAGTTCTGAATGGTAGACAACAACATTTATTATGATACAATACATTTCAAATACGTAGTAACAAATAAGGACTTTATTTTCAAAAAAAAAAAGGACTTTAGACTAGTATCTTTTCCCAGTTTGCACAAAACCATCCCATCCGCCTGTGTGATGTCTAGGTTTCATGACATAAACCCAGTCTCTGAAGTCCTGGCGTCTCTCCATGAGCCTTTGAAGAAAAAAATGACAAGAAATCCCCAGAAGCTAAGAGAGAACCCCAGGACCATTGATATGTAAAACCCCTGCGTGATAAGCCCATCATCATCATCTTCATCTTCGTCTTTGTTTGGAACATTTCTAGGACACTTGGGCAGTGGATCACCGCACAGTCCACTGTTGTGGGCATAAGAAGATGCATTGAAACTCTGCATTTGAGTGCTTGTTGGAATTTTCCCAGACAGGTTGTTGTTGGACAAGTCAAGAATTTGAAGAAAACTCAAACGACCCAAACTTATTGGAATTTCACCAGAGAGTTGATTATGAGACAAATCAAGAGATTCTAACATTTCCATCTGACCTATTTTTGGTATGATATTCCCGGTCAAATGGTTTCTTGATAGGTTCAAAGAAATTAATCCGTGAAGACTAGAAAATTCTTCGGGAATATCTCCTGCCAGGAGATTGCTTGAAAGATCAATCACTTTCAGGAGTCTCAATTGGCTACTATATTCCTGCTCATTGTATTTCCACTGAATCAAAATGTTGGTTATGTAGGAATCATATTGGAAGGCAAAATATACATTACTTGCTACGGTGGTTCCATAGGAGCTCTTTGTCAAACTCAAAAATGTGAAGTTGCTCACGCAATGTGGAATTCTTCCTGCAATTCTGTTTTGAGAAAGATCCAAGACACGAATGTCGTTAAGATGACATAAACTCAGAGGAAGATCTCCATAAAACTGGTTCTCTCTAAGGCTAACAATGATCAAGTCCACTAGAGATGTTCCAAACCATGACGGGACTCTCCCTATCAGCTGATTTCTCCCCAAATCTAAAATTCTCAGTAATGTGCAGTTCTGCAATGAGGATGGCAATTCTCCAGTGAAGTTGTTGTTTCTCAATTGCAATTCTTTGAGATANAGAAGATGCGTTCAGAAAGCTCTTGGGATTTCTGATGAGATCCGCGGCCTCCCCACTCGTTTGCGACGGCCATCTGGAGAGAGGCCCATCGAGACAGCACTAGATTGATGCCTTCTTGGAGCTGCGCTTCTGCCTCCACCGTGAGCTGCGGCGGAGCATGATTCTTGAAATCCATTATGCCAAAAATCAAGCAGCGTTGCTGTGTACCCTAATTAGGTTTTCCCACTAAGGGCGGCGAGGTGGCTACTATGAATATATATAAATATACTCCGTAGTAAATAAGTATATAATAAGAATTAAAACTTCTTTTTTTTTTTTTTTAGAATAAATAAGAATTAAAACTTAGTCACCATTTTTGTCGCTCAATTATTTGTAATTTTTAACTTTCAATTTCAATAAATTTAATTTTCGAATTGTTTAAAATTTATCAATTAAATTCTTTCACAGTTAACGAAAAATATTTTTCGTTAACTGAATTTTTCAAGTGCATTCAAACACTGAAATTCGAAAGATGATTTCAAACACATAATGATATTTTACTGAGGTAGTGAAAAAGTGATAAACAAATAATTTTATTGACTATACTTAATTGTATCAAAATTTAAAATATATAGATTAAAAAAAAGAGTTCTGAATGGTAGACAACAACATTTATTATGATACAATACATTTCAAATACGTAGTAACAAATAAGGACTTTATTTTCAAAAAAAAAAAGGACTTTAGACTAGTATCTTTTCCCAGTTTGCACAAAACCATCCCATCCGCCTGTGTGATGTCTAGGTTTCATGACATAAACCCAGTCTCTGAAGTCCTGGCGTCTCTCCATGAGCCTTTGAAGAAAAAAATGACAAGAAATCCCCAGAAGCTAAGAGAGAACCCCAGGACCATTGATATGTAAAACCCCTGCGTGATAAGCCCATCATCATCATCTTCATCTTCGTCTTTGTTTGGAACATTTCTAGGACACTTGGGCAGTGGATCACCGCACAGTCCACTGTTGTGGGCATAAGAAGATGCATTGAAACTCTGCATTTGAGTGCTTGTTGGAATTTTCCCAGACAGGTTGTTGTTGGACAAGTCAAGAATTTGAAGAAAACTCAAACGACCCAAACTTATTGGAATTTCACCAGAGAGTTGATTATGAGACAAATCAAGAGATTCTAACATTTCCATCTGACCTATTTTTGGTATGATATTCCCGGTCAAATGGTTTCTTGATAGGTTCAAAGAAATTAATCCGTGAAGACTAGAAAATTCTTCGGGAATATCTCCTGCCAGGAGATTGCTTGAAAGATCAATCACTTTCAGGAGTCTCAATTGGCTACTATATTCCTGCTCATTGTATTTCCACTGAATCAAAATGTTGGTTATGTAGGAATCATATTGGAAGGCAAAATATACATTACTTGCTACGGTGGTTCCATAGGAGCTCTTTGTCAAACTCAAAAATGTGAAGTTGCTCACGCAATGTGGAATTCTTCCTGCAATTCTGTTTTGAGAAAGATCCAAGACACGAATGTCGTTAAGATGACATAAACTCAGAGGAAGATCTCCATAAAACTGGTTCTCTCTAAGGCTAACAATGATCAAGTCCACTAGAGATGTTCCAAACCATGACGGGACTCTCCCTATCAGCTGATTTCTCCCCAAATCTAAAATTCTCAGTAATGTGCAGTTCTGCAATGAGGATGGCAATTCTCCAGTGAAGTTGTTGTTTCTCAATTGCAATTCTTTGAGATAATACAGATACCCAAAAGAGGGAGGAACTTTCCCAGAGAAATTATTGTTTGCAAGATTGAGATTGTTCAAACGTGAGAGGTGATGCCAGCAATCGGGAATCTCTCCAGAGAATTGATTATCCGAGAGGTCTATAGACATAAATTTGAGAACTCTGCACACAAAAGAAATCGAACCAACAAAGCTATTGTTTGAGAGATAGAGGGATTTGACTTTTGGAGGGAGTGAGTGTATTGGACCCCTGAAATTGTTATGGCTAAGATCAATTTCTGGAAAAACACCAAACTTGGTTGACAAATCAGGCAGTTCACCATCAATCTTGTTGTTGGACAAGTCCAAGAGTTCAACTTTGGAACACAGGTCCCAAAACCAGTTAGGCATTGTATCGGAAATGCCAGTATTGGAGATAGCAAGCTCAGAGAACCCGCTCTGAGTTCGTAGCCATTTTGGAAATTTTGGACCCAATTTGCAGCTTGTGAAATGTATGACATCTAGCTGAAAGGGAGGGTTCCAATCAGGGCTGAAGTTGAAAGATAGCCCCGAGTTGAAGGACAGTTTCAGCAATGTTAAGTTGGAAAGCTTCAAAAAGTGGGCCTCATTGATCACTCCTTCAAATGAATTTGCTGAGACATCCAAACTTTGAAGCTTGGATAGCTGGCCTATGCTTTCGGGTAAGACACCTCTCAACTGATTTCTTCCAAGAAGAAGCTCTTGCATTGATGAGAATGGGGTTAAATCCGCCAATATTCCAGTTATCTTATTTTGGCTCAAATCAAGAACTCTAAGACCAGATACAATTCCAAGACTTTTGATGTCTGGAAATGACCCTGTGATCTTGTTACCTGCCAGCTCTAATTCCTTGAGACTTCCAAAGCTCGACGGCAATGAACCATTCAAGTGGTTATATGATGCTTTCAACTTTCTCAAGAATGGAAATTGGGTTCTAATAATATCTGGGAGTGGACCAAAGAGTTCATTGCCATCTAACCGCAAGAACTGCAGCGACTTTCCAGCACACTTTGATAACTTTTCAAGTAGATCAGGGAGAGGTTCTTTCAATTCATTAAAATTTAATGCCAGAGAGGTGAGATGGCTCAAATTCCCCAGAGATTTGGGAATGCCCCCGGTGAAATAGTTTGAACTAAGATTCAATCTCCGGAGAAATTTCATTCCTTGAAATGCATCTGGTATGGGGCCTCCTAAATTGTTTATGCTCAGATCAAGAACTTGGAGACTGGTAAGATTCCCAAGCTGATTTGGGACTTTACCAGAAAACATAGCAGAACTAAGATTCAAGACTTTTAAACTATGGAAGGAACCAATGAAGTCTGGGATGTTATGTCCCTGGAAATCATTGTAACTAAGATCAAGATAACGCAGATGCTGCAGTTCAAGTAAAGAAGGACTAACCTTTCCGCTCAGCGGAAAGCCATGGCAGCGAAGATCAAGAACAATTACATGGCCGGTTTTGTTGCTGCAATGAACACCCCACCATTTGCAGCATTCTGTTTTGTTTCCCCAAGAAGACAGAACGCCATCTTCATCAAAAAACCCTTTCTTGAACTGTAGAAGAGCTTCTCTCTCCCTCTCCAAACACCTTACTGCAGTGTTCTGGGCTCCATCTCCTTGCGTGAATGTGAAATTATAAAGAATAATAGCAAGTGAAATGAAGCGAACCGCAAATATAATGCTCTTGCGCTTCGTGCATGGCATTTTTGAAATGTTACTATTTAATTTGGTAGTAACAGAGACTAGAATAGAATGGATAGGAGTTTGTGTTAGACTTGTAGTTTATATATATACACACATATACTTGCATATTACTCCGTATTATTTTTAGTTTTGTGGACCTTGTGGTATTGATTTCAACAAAGACCAGAGAAAACTTAGTACAGTAGTATGAACAAAGCGTAGTGCTTTCATACCAATAATTCTCATCCAGAGTGAGCATCTTGTCCTCGAACCATTCTCTGGTTTTCCAAGGACAAGTATTTTTTTCAAATCTTTACATTAATTTTTGGCATAGGAATTTATAACTATGTTTTGTGTAATGTTACATTAGTTTTAAGTGCTTGGAGCAAGTCTGTCAGAACATAAGCAGGACGGGCTTGGCTTAATTCCTTCCTTTGCAGTATTTGAGTAAAGAGATCAAGGTTCGACACTCAATAACGGTAATGTAAAAATTATATTCAAAGTGGACAGATGTCTTGTGTGCACCAATAATTTGGACATATCTGCTGAACTAATGAATTATTGTAATTTATATCTTCCTATACGCTTGTTCTGTGGGACCAGAGTGTGAGGAGACATTTAATTTGGGGTTGGGACAAGAACATATGAGCTGATATATTACGTAGTATAAAATCTGATGTTTACTAGCCAGGTCAAAAAGGATTAGTTATATTTTTGAAAAAGTTCCAAAGTTTACAGGACTCTTATTTAAAAAGAAAATTTTAAATTAAAATCAACATAGTCTGTGCGTATAAAACGGGGTGAGTAGTCACTACTCACTAGTCAAGTTCAATCCTAAGTTTTTCAATTCCTATAAAAAATTTAAAAATAAAAAGGTTTCCATTCGTTGAAAATGTCTTCAAGTTTTTCTGTTTAGTCAATTTGGGTTCGTTATCTATACCCTACATTTAAGGCTGTGCAGATGACTTAACGCTTTATTCAAGAGATGATCCATATCTAATATATTCGGAAGGGGCAAATTATGCTGTGGACCCAGGTCCACCTTGCAAGGTGGACCTGGGTCCAAAACTACATCGTTTTTGTCTTTTTTTTTTTAATTAGTAAACATATTGCTGAATATAGAGTTGTACAAAAATGTGTGAATATAGAGGTTTCAAAGTGTGAATGTAGAGTATAAGAATAGTGAATGTACATTTATGATTGTGTGAATGTAGAATTGCCCAGAAATATGTGCATGTGGAGGTTTCAAATTGTAAATATAGAGTATAGAAATCGTGAATGTAGAGTTATGTAATGTGTGAATGTGAAGTTCTCAAGTTGTGAATATAGAGTATAAGACCTGTGAATATAGAGTTTTGAATGTGTGAATGCATAACAGTGGTAATATAATTACTAAACATATAATCTTGTAATGTGTGAATGTGGAGTTTACAAAGTGTGAATGTAGAGTATAGTGTATGTGAATGTAGAGTTTACAAAGTGTGAATGTAGAGTATAGTGTATGTGAATGTAGAGCATAGTGTATGTGAATGTAGACCCAGGTCCACCTTGCAAGGTGGACCTGGGTCCACGGCATAACAATTGTTCGGAAGGACAGTGGGTTTGCTGACCTGTTAATAGTAATAAGAATTCCAAGGCAAAATCTACATGAATCTATTAGAGTTTTATAGGATAAAAGTCTATTCTGATTAGTCATATATTGGCCTGTTTGGTAAAGGGATGTTGGCTGATTGAGTTGGCGGTTTGGATTAGAAGGTATGATTTGTTGATGATATTAGTTGATTGTAGAAAATTGTTTGATAAATTAGCTGTTAGGTGATAGCTGTTAGGTATAATTTCTTTTCTCAAAAAACTAATTGAAGAGGTTGCTTTAAGTAGCCTTTTGAATTTTAGCATTTTAGAGTTACAAAAAGCTTATTAACCAAACAACTAATAGTGGTCAAATAAGCCAAAATTGACTGATAGACTGATTATTTACCAAACAGGTCCATTATGTAAACAAGTCTAGTCGAATAAGTTCAGTATAGTTCACTAAATTGAAGCTCAAGCTTGATTGAGCTCTAATTTTTATTTTTTATTTTTAATTTAAAAAAAATTGAACTTAATTTCACTTGAGTTCAAACTATTCAAGCTTTGTTCGAATACACTCACTAAATTCTTTTTACTATTTTATATAATAATTATTATTATTATTGTGATACAACACCTTGGAAATAAGGTCTTTAAACTATGATTGAAACACAAATTTTTTTTATTCTTCTCCCAAATATTGCCTACTAAACCAACAAATATCCCTTTATTGCTCTTGCTGCTGCAATGTTGCAGGTAGTATCTTTTCCCAGCTAGTTTGCACAAAACCATCGAATCCGCCTGTGTCATGTCTAGGTTTCAAGAAAGGCTTTAATTTGTAAGTATTAGTGTATGAAAGCAAGTGCAAAATGGGTTCTTTTAAACTATTATGGAGTGAGCATATGAGACTTACCATTCACATTTCACGGCGCTTAAGCTTCCTCTGCAGTCTAACCAAATTAACTTTGAAAATCACATAAACCCAGTCTGTGAAGTCATTTAAGAACCTGTAATACGCGTATCTCCATGAGTGTTTGAGGAACAAAGTGACAAGAAATCCCCAGAAGCTAAGAGAGAATCCCAGGGCCATTGATATATAAAACCCCCGGGTTATAATAAGCCCATCATCTTCATCTTCTTCTTCTTTGTTTTTGGGTGTTGGAACATTTCTAGGGCACTGGGGGAGTGGATCACCGCACAATCCACTGTTGTGGGCATAAGAAGATGCATTGAAACTCTGCAATTGAGTGCTTGATGGAATTTTCCCAGACAAGTTGTTGTTGGAAAAGTCAAGAACTTGAAGAAAACTTAAACCAGCCAGGCTTATTGGAATTTCTCCGGAGAGTTGATTATGAGACAAATCGAGAGATTCCAACATTTCCATCTGGCCTATTTCCCGGATGATTTTCCCAGTCAAATGGTTTCTTGACAGGTTCAAGGAAATCAATCCGTGAAGACTAGAAAATTCTTCGGGAATATCTCCTGCCAGTAGATTGCTTGAAAGATCAATCACTTTCAGGAGTCTCAATTGGCTACTATATTCCTGCTCATTGTATTTCCACTGAATCAAAATGTTGGTTATGTAGGAATCATATTGGAAGGCAAAATATACATTACTTGCTTCGGTGGTTCCATAGGAGCTCTTTGTCAAACTCAAAAATGTGAAGTTGCTCACGCAATGTGGAATTCTTCCTGCAATTCTGTTTTGAGAAAGATCCAAGACACGAATGTCGTTAAGATGACATAAACTCAGAGGAAGATCTCCATAAAACTGGTTCTCTCTAAGGCTAACAATGATCAAGTCCACTAGTGATGTTCCAAACCATGACGGGACTCTCCCTATCAGCTGATTTCTCCCCAAATCTAAAATTCTCAGTAATGTGCAGTTCTGCAATGAGGATGGCAATTCTCCAGTGAAGTTGTTGTTTCTCAATTGCAATGCTTTGAGAGAATAGAGATACCCAAAAGAGGGAGGGACTTTCCCAGAGAAGTTATTGTTTGCAAGATTGAGATTGTTTAGAGGTGAGAGGTGATTCCAGCAATCAGGAATCTCTCCAGAGAATTGATTGTCTGAGAGGTCTATAGACATAAATTTGATAACTTTGCAGACAAAAGAAATTGAACCCACAAAACTATTGTTTGAGAGATAGAGGGATTTGACTTTTGGAGGGAGTGAGTGTATTGGACCCCTGAAATTGTTATGGCTAAGATCAATTTCTGGAAAAACACCAAACTTGGTTGACAAATTAGGCAGTTCACCTTCAATCTTGTTGTTGGACAAGTCCAAGTATTCAACTTTGGAACACAGGTCCCAAAACCAGTTTGGCATTGTATCAGAAATGCCAGTATTGGAGATATAAAGCTCAGAGAATCCACTCTGAGTTTGCAGCCATTTTGGGAATTTTGGACCCAATTTGCAGCTTGT
The DNA here is from genome assembly GCF_003576645.1 of Ipomoea triloba. NCBI lineage: Eukaryota > Viridiplantae > Streptophyta > Magnoliopsida > Solanales > Convolvulaceae > Ipomoea > Ipomoea triloba. Next base: position 33,836,058 of record NC_044919.1, on the reverse strand, counting down.
GAAATGCATGACATCTAGCTGAAAGGGAGGGTTCCAATCAGGGCTGAAGTTGAAAGATAGCCCTGAATTGAAGGACAGTTTCAACAGTTTTAAGTTGGAAAGCTTCAAAAAGTGGGATTCATTCATCACCCCTTCAAATGAATTTGCTCTAACATCCAAACTTTGAAGCTTGGATAGTTGGCCTATGCTTTCAGGTAAGACACCTCTCAACTGATTTAAACAAAGAAGAAGCTCTTCCATTGATGGGAATGGTGTTAAATCTGGCAGTGTTCCTGATATGTTATTTTGGCTCAAATCAAGAACTCTAAGACCGGATACAATCCCAAGATTTCTGATGTCTGGAAATGAGCCCGAGATCTCGTTACTTTCCAGGTCTAGTTCCTCAAGACTTCCAAAGCTCGACGGCAATGAACCATTCAAGTGATTATATGATGCTTTCAACTTTCTCAAGAATGGAAATTGGGTACTAATATCCGGGAGTGAACCAAAGAGTCTATTGCCATCTAACCGCAACAACTGCAGCGATTTCCCAGCCCGCTTTGATAACTTTTCAAGTAAATCAGGAAGGGGTTCTTTCAATTCATTAAAATTCAATGCCAGAGAAGTCAAATGGCTCAAATTCCCCAAAGATTTGGGAATGCCCCCTGTGAAATTGTTTGAACTAAGATTCAAGCTCTGGAGAAATTCCATTTCTTGAAATGTTTCAGGTATGGGGCCTCCTAAGTGGGGGTTATCTGAGAGGTTAATGCTAGTGAGAGTTGTGTTGAAGTTTTGCAGCCATTTGAAAACTGAAGGGGAAGTGAGATTGTTAAGTGACAAGTCAACCACTGAAAGAGAGTTTGAAGAAGAAGAATTAGGGTAGAAAGGTGTAAGATCAGAGAGTCTGCAAAAAGAGAGTTTCAGTTCCTCAAGGGAGATAGGGAGGGTGACACTTGTTTTCACAAATTCTCTCAATTCAAAACGAAGGGCAGTGAGATCAATGTATTTTAGGGAAGAGAGATGAGAGAGGAAGTCAAGATTTGAGATTGGAAGAAAGTCATTTTCACTCAGATCAAGAACTTGGAGATTGGTAAGATTCCCAAGCTGATTTGGGACTTTACCAGAAAACATAGCAGAATTGAGATTCAAGACTCTTAAACTATGGAGGGAACCAATGAAGTCTGGGATGTTATCTCCCTGGAAATCATTGTAACTAAGATCAAGATATCCCAAATGCCCCAATTGAAGCAAAGAAGGACTAACCTTTCCGCTCAGAGGCATCTGAACCGGAAAGCCATGATCGACAGGGCAGTGAAGATCAAGAACAGTTACATGGCCGGTGTATTTGCTGCAACGAACCCCCCACCATTTGCAGCATTCTTTTTTGTGATCCTCACTTCCCCATGAAGAGAGAACGCCATGTTCATCCAAAAGCCCTTTCTTGAGCTCTAGAAGAGCTTCTCTCTCCCTCTCCAAACACCTTACTGTTGTGTTCTGGGCTCCAACTCCTTGCGTGAAAGTGAAACGTGATTCAGTATAAAGAAAAATAGCAATAAGTGAAATCAAGTGAACAAGTGCAGTGTAATTGCTCTTATGCATTTTGCATGGCATTTTTGAAATGTTATTATTTTATATTTAGTAAAAGAATAGAATTGATTGAGTGGAGTTGGTTGTAGAGTTTGTAGTGAATATATACACACATATGAGGGCGGGCGTTTAAGGGCATATTTGTCATTTCATTTATTTATTCCTTTCCATGAAGCACCGAATTGCAATTCATGAGTTATACCTATGAATTGCAATTCAGCCAATACTAAATAACGTAATTGAAAGAAAAAACGAAATGCAATTCAATTATAACGAAATTACGTACAATCAAACGGCTTGTATAGGACTATGCATATTATTGTATTATTTTAATTTAGTGGCATCACTTTCAACAAAGACCAGATCAGAGAAGACTTGATAAAGTATTAGTATCACTAGCTAGTATGAACAAACTATAGTCCTGTCGTACGAAATGCACTCTTTTTTTCCAGGAAACGAAGACCCAGATCTGGTCTTCCAACGACCGTCTTCGTCCAAGAAAGAACACAAATCAGAAACCATGGTAGCCATAGCTGCCAGATCTTTTTTGAAATATATTTTTTTTGGAAGAAGCTAAGATAATGAATATATATATATATATGGTGAATATGTGAGTTGATATCCTATGTGGTACAAAACATGATGTTTAATACACATTATTTGAGTTTTAATACACCCTCAAGTTCAACTCCTCAAGTAGTGATTGGTTTAATTATTATTATTTAAAAAAAAACATATGAAATTTTACTCAACTTTTGTTTTAAAAAAAAATACTAGAATTGAAGTCAATATTTACTTTCAACATAGTTCATGACTTCATGCGTATAAAACGGATTCCTTGGAAAATAGGAGTGTTTTCATTAGTTGAAAATGTTTTCAAATTTAGTTGTTGACGAAATGGCAAAAATTCATATTGAGATCGTCTCATGATCTTTACCCGTAAAATGGATTGAGTTTTTCATGAGTGTTATTATTTTTCTTATACATAAATTTTCAACCCTTAAATATTATATTTTGATTTAAAAATATTATATTTTCCTATCAAAAGTAATATATTTTGGCCATGTTTGATAAAATAGTTAGCTTATTAGACAATTTTGACTTATTTGACCACTATAAACTATTTGACTTGGTTAAAAAATTAATATAAGTGTTTCGTTGATCATCTTTTTGTAACTTCAAAATGCTAAAATTTAAAAAGTTGCTCAAAACAATTTTTCCAATTAGTTTCTTGAGAAAAAAATTACATTTAACAGCTTTAAGCTAACAACTAATTTACAATCAACTAATATTATCAACTAGTAATACCATCTAGCCTAATAGCTAATTATCAAACAAGGCCAACGTACTATAGGCATATTTGAGGCAAGAAATTCGCCTTATTTCGTTTTGTGTACGCCAAATTTATAGCTGCCCATATATATTTTCTTTGGAAGAACAGTGGGAAATTTGCAAGAAAGCTAAGTGGGTTTGCTGACGGATGAGTTAATAGTAACAAGAATGGTTGGATATTTATATAGTGGTGGATATTAATGGTTCAGAGGCAAGAAAGCTAAGTGGGTTTGCTGACAGATGAGTTAATAGTAACAAGAATGGTTGGATATTTATATAGTAGTGGATATTAATGGTTCAGATGTCTACCATGCAAGCTTAAATAATATTTGGAGTTGTGGAGTTATAAGTATTATTTAGTTTGGTGGAGTTGATTTTGGATGATCGAGAGATACCTTGAGAGGTCAGTTTATTCGAAAGACCAGTTCGCGGAACATCGGTGTCTCAAGAGATAGGAATGTTCGAGAGATTAGTTCGATCGACAGATGTCTCGATGGTCTTTTTGTAAACTTCCAACTCTCGAGAGATGCGAATCTGTGAAGCGCTCTATGACTCGAATGCTGATCTGATATATGTAAGGGTAAGTATTGTACACATGTTTTAGTATCTCTTGTTTTGCAACAAGTATATTGTATTGGGGATATTAAGACTAGAATGTGTTTTAACACGTTTATCATGCATGGGTACGTAACTTACGTAAACCGGATTATCCTATCCAAAATCGGTTGGAATTCAAATATATGGTTGAAGGTGGTTTACCAACAGCCATAAACTTCCAGTAAACTGCTCCCAACGGTTAGAATTTTTTCTATAAATTCTAGGGAGTGTCATCTGATGAACATAGCAAGTTTTTGCATTCTATCAAGTTATTTCACGGTTCAAATCTCTCCTAAAGTTTCTTTTCAAGCAACAAAGAACTTTGTTTCATCTTCTTGTATCCCATAAGATTTAGTCTTGAAACCTCGTTGCTTTGTGAGAGGGAAGATTAAAAGCTTATAAGAAAGTGATATCACGCCTGAAGATCTCATTTCCTCGTTTATTCCTCATATTCTCCATCAACAAACCAACAAGAATTTCATGGCAAAATCTACAAGAATTTGTAAGAGATGAATATATAGGATAAAATCCTGCACTAGCATGCTAATAACTTCAAATGCACTTTAAGATCAAACAACTGTAAATTAAAAAGAACAGATCGAAAATGGGGTTGGATCATATAGTTCTTGAAGATACAGACTTTCTTTTCTAAATGACCAGTGAACAAAACACTCCAATCTTCAAACTGACTGCAATATGTTTCTTCAATTTTCTGATGTAATGTTCATGTTTCTGCAGAATCCATATGGATATGTAAAAGTGTAAAACTCCAATGTCAAATGCCTATCATCTTCTTTTATCTTCTTATTCTTTGACGTCAGGAACATTTTCATGGCACTTGGGGACTGGGGAGTGGATCCCCACACAGTCCATTGGTGATTCGAATTCGTGGCCTAAGTATAATATCATTTGTCAGATCAAACGCTTATCATTATATCAAAAGATATAACTCATTCTGAATGCGCGTTGTGTGACAAATTCAGGAATGTAAGACCAGATTCTATTCCAAATTCCAATCCTCCTGAGTCCTGACACATTTTTGGTCCAAAGTCCAATCTCTCGTTTTATGCTAGAAATCATGAATAACTTTTGCTGTGAAGTGGGCTTGTTTAGGAAATCTGGGTTTCGTTATCCGTACGCTAAATTTAGGCCTGCCCAAATGACTAAACACAGACTTCATTCAAGAGATCAGAGATGATTCATATAAATATATTATTGGATCTTTCTAAAGAATTATAGGATTTTCAAGTCTTGAAATGTCCATGCCCTGTTAGCCAGTAGTAATCCGACAGCTTTCTGCTGTGACTTCATCTCAGGAATGTTCTATTGAAAATTTTAGTTAAAACATAATTTGAAATGTCTGTTTTGTGGTACAAATATATGTAGGGTCTATTTTAATTTGGATAGAGTCAAATTGAATTCGTGATCTTCGTAGTAAGAGCATCATAGGGTTTGAAAAGTTTTTGTAAGTGTAATTAGGAAAGAGAAAATTGAAGAGGATTAAATAAAAACAGATAGGTCAGAGCGTGCACCCCGCAGAGCAAAGGTTGCTTCCTCGAAAAGATTGTAAGCAAATACTCTTTGAAGGACCATACATTATAGGTGGATCAAAATTTTCTCTCAGCAACATTCTCTCTCCTCCATGTGGCTATCTTCCCCTCAAAAACCGTGAAAGAACCTTCGATATAGATGCTTTAAGACGAAGAAATCAATATATTGTAGGACAGATAATAAATTAACCATTTTTTTATTATTAGATCAGATTTATAGGACTTGGAATTCCCATTTTCCATTCTTTCCTTGGATACATCAAATTGCAAGAACAGTGGAATTTCACAGAAAAACCAAGTGAAGTGCTGACAGATCTATTCTTAAATTTCCTACTTTTTTAATGTCAGAAACTGCCAACACAATTGAGATAAAATTACAATAAATTCAACATTTGACTATTTGGTATTTCATATATATTTGTCTGTCTGGTAGTAAATTATAATGCAATTTCGGTGAAAAAAAAAAAAGAAAGAAAGAATAAACTCAGGGTATTAGTCAGTCAAATTTCTGTCTTCATTGCATATAAGAAATATTTCCTAGAAACCAGAATTGCATTGACTATAAAACAAACAAAAGAATGACATTCTTTTATCCATTAATTTGGATATATTAGCAGAAATTAATGAGTAATGACATTGTTAAGCTAATTGATTAAGTCAACCTCGGACATAGCGGAAGACCGGAAGTGTGGAATTCAGTGATGAGTTGTTTGGATGAATCAATCTTCCAAGCAAACCATTCCTTGATAGGCTGCGCTCAGGGGAAGGAAATCAAAACCGTGTTAACATATTTTTCTGCAAAAGACTTTGAGTCTTTTATTTATCCCTTTATTTTTTACTTAGGTTATTCTAGCTTCGCCTAACTAATCATAAGCCTACAGGAGCCCACCTTTAGGGAATGCAGTTGTTATGCCGTGGACTCAGGTCCACCTTGTAAGGTGGATCTGGGTCTACATTCACATACACTATACTCTACATTCACAGTTTGTAAATTCCACATTCACACATTACATGTAATGATTATATGTTTAGTAACTATATTACCACTGTTATACATTCACACATTCAAAACTCTATATTTACAGGTCATATACTCCATATTCACAATTTGAGAACTCCACATTCACACATTACAGGGCTACAAGTTGCTAGAACTTCTTAACTCTATTACAGATTCACACATGCATAACTCTACATTCACGATTTCTATACTCCATATTCACAATTTGACACATTTCTGGGCAACTCTACATTCACACAATCATAAATCTAAATTCACGATTTTTATACTCTACATTCACACTTTGAAACTTCTACATTTACACATTTTTGGACAACTCTATATTTAGCAATATGTTTACTATAAAAAAAAACAAAAAAAAAGACAAAAACAACGTAGTTTTGGACCTGGGTCCACAGCATAATTTTCCTAGGGAATGTTTGGTAGAGTGTAATTACAATTCAATTTCAATGCAAATCTTTAGCTTTTGAATTTACATTGTTTGGTTTTAGAGAATTGCAATTCGGATTAAAGACTGAAATGAGAATGTTTTTACAATTGAGGACAAAAATGATACACACACACACACACACACACACACATATATATATATATATGAAAAGCTCATTTGGGACATGTGTTTTCCAAGTGAGTTTTACAAAAAATTTCAATTTCTTTTTTTTTTCACAAGAATACTTCAAACGTAAGTGTCACTTGCGTTTCTAAATCGTATAGATACAAAGAAGAAACACAAGTGACAATTGCGTTTGAAGTATAGTACGGTCCACACTGGAGGCGGATGGCATGGAGAAAGTCAAATTCAGCTAGCCTTCTTCTTTGTCCGAGTCATCAGGCTTGCTCTCGTCATCTTCTCCTGCATGCTGATGGTCGTTACTCTTATCACCTCCTCCTCCTCCGCCGCCATTCCCACCACTCTTGCTGTCTCCGTCTTCTTCATCCAGAACGGTGGTGAATTCCAAGTCAAAGAAGGGACCGTCAGGCTTTCACGTACTATACTTCAACGCAATTGCCACCTGCATTTCTAAATCGTATAGAAGACACTTGCATCTCTTGTATAATACTTGAGACCTAAGTGGCACTTGCATTTGAAGTATTTTTTGTAAAACTCATTTGGGACATGGTCAGAAACGCAGGTCACAAATGAGTTTTTTCATATATTGTCTTCTTTTTAAAAGTTTTCTATTTTTGTCATCAATTGCAAAAGCATTCTCATTTTAGTCATTAACCCATTACAATTCCCTCCAACCCCCATGAATACCAATTCAGTAGCGAGCCAGAGGATTGCAAAGGAAAAGTGAAGAAATTTATAAATTTGTCCTGAATTATTATTACTCCGTATTACACAAAGGCTTCTTTTCTCTTTAGTAAATTTACCGGGTTTTTTTTTAGTAAATTCACCGGGTCTTTCTCAGTCCGTTTACTTGTGGGAATCAAATCCGAGTTCTCCAGAAATTCTTCCCCACAAAGAAAGTTCAGTTGCCACTTGAGCTACACAAAAGCATTTTAGTCATTATATAACTTCTTCTATTCCCATCCCGATAATTTTATTCCTCCTTACCAAATTTTAGTCATTAATTTGAATTCATACTTTATCCCATTTTTTTCCACCAAATTACAATTTATTTCTTTCCTAATTCCCTCCTCCCAAGATAATGGCCAATGGGAGTGCCATAAATATATATATTATTGGTCATTATCTTATGTAGAGTTTATCCCATGTTGTATGTATATATACTCGTCAAATGAAAACTGCCCCCTGAGCAGTTCCTGCATTTCTCCTAGTTTCTTTCCTCTCGCTTTTCTTCTCTATATAATACTCTGAGTATGGTTCAGCAGTATGATTATACAGAATTTCAATGAGGATAGACAATAACTCATAACAACCTTAACTCTCTCTAATACTACGTATAAATTTTGTATAGATGAAATAGCAATTAATTAAATACTGATAAGAATTTCAAAGCAAAAGCTACAAGAATTTGTGAGAGATGAATACGATAAAAGCCTACTCGAATTTATTATCTGTCATAGCATCAACTGTTGTTGGCAATGTGAAAAGGAAAACCATGCATCACACGTAGCAATAAATTAAAGGGACATTAACATCAAACAAAAAGAACTGTATGTGAAAAGAAAATGGTATAGGAGTATAGAGTTCTTGGAAATAAAAGACTTTCTTTTCTAAATGACCGGTGAACAAAACACACAAATCTTCAAACTAACTGCAATGTTTCTTCAAATTTCAAATGAAATGCTGCACTTCTGCTGGTAGCGTTCAATGTTCATGCCCAATTTCTGCAGAATCCATCTGTCATGTCAAAGTTAAAAAAAAAAAAAAAAAAAAAAGCTTTATATATAGGTGTTATACAAAATGGAATGGAATGGAATGCCAAATAACATATACATAAAGGGAGTAATTTAAATCTTGTAAAGAACATATAACCAACTAGTTACTAACACTTACCATCTAGTGTGGCCTAAACTTCCTCTGAAGTCTTACCAATGACACTTTCATTGTTACATACACCCAATCTTTGGAGTCACTTAAGAACTTATAGTAGGCATATCTCCATGAATCTTTGAGGAATAAAGTGACCACAAAGCCCCAAAAGCTTACTGAAAAACCCAGCACCATGGATATGTAAAACTCCAACGTCAAAAGCCTATCATCGTCTTCTTCATAATCATCGCCTTTTCCTTTGATGGTAGGAACATCTTCATGACATTTGGGAAGTGGATCCCCACACAGTCCACTGTTTCCAGCATAAGATGTTGCATTGAAACCCTGAAGTTGAGTGCCAGATGGAATTTTTCCTGACAAGTTGTTGTTCGACAAGTCAAGAACACTAAGAAAATTCAAATGAGCCAGGCCTGCTGGAATTTCACCTGAGAGTTGGTTCCTAGACAAATCAAGAGATTCTAACATTTCCATCTGATCGATTCCCGGGATGATTTTTCCAGTCAAATGGTTTCTTGAGAGGTTTAAGGAAATTAATCCTCTCAAGACAGAAAATTCCTCGGGAATATCTCCTATCAAATGATTGCTTGAAAGGTCAATGATCTTTAGAAATCTCAATATACTCCTATATTCTGAGTCTTGGTTTTTCCACTGAATCAAAATGTTGTCTATGTAGTCAACATCATTATAAACTGCACCAAAATATTCTCCAACACCTACAATAGTCTTTCCTGTGGAATTGTTTTTCTGAATCAAAGAAGTAAAATTGTAGAAGCAAGATGGAATTCTCCCTTCCATTCTGTTTCGAGAAAAATCCAAGACTTGAATATTGTTAAGGTGACACAAACTTGGAGGCAGGTTTCCACTGAACTTGTTATGTCTAAGGCTTACAACGATCAACTTACTTAGAGATGTCCATATCCATAGTGGGATTCTCCCTGTAAATTGATTTCCTCCTAAATCAATCATTCTCAATGATGTGCAATTTTGCAATGAGCGTGGAAACTTTCCTGTAAAGTTGTTGTTTCTCATATGTAACAACAGAAGTCCTTGCAGGAAGCCTAAAGAGTGAGGAAGTTTCCCAGAGAAATAATTATTTGCAAGATTTAGTACGACCAAATCTGTATAGTTCTCAAAACAGTTGGGAATCTCTCCTGAGAGTTGGTTATATGAGAGGTCAAGAGAAGTAGTGAAATGAGTGGTATCTGTGCACATGAAAGAAATTGATCCAGAAAAGTTATTATGTGAGAGATGAAATGATTTGACTTCTGGAGGAATTGAAGGCATGAGACCCCAAAAGCCATTGTTTCTAAAATCTATTACTTGAGCACCAGAAAATTTGGTTGATAAATCAGGAACTTTGCCATCAATCTTGTTGTAAGACAAGTTCACGTATTCAATTCTGGGAGAGAGGTCCCAGAACCAATCAGGCACTGTATCAGAAATACCAGCAGAAGAGATATCAAGGGCAAAAAATCCACCCTGAGTTTGCAGCCATTTTGGAAACTGAGGCCCCATTTTACAGCTTGCTAACTGTATAGCCTCAAGTTGGAAAGGAGGATTCCAATCAGCACTGATGTTCAAAGACAATGAGTTAAAGGATAAATCCAACACTCGTAGGCGGGTAAGGCTTGAAAAATGAGCTTCAGTTATCACCCCTTGCAATTGATTGCCTTGGAGATATAGCTCTATCATTGATGAATATGGTGTTAAATCTGGCAATGGCCCAGTAATTTGATTATCAGACAAATCCAGGAACTTAAGATGAGATTCAAGTCCAAAAGTTTTGATGTCTGGAAATAACCCCATTATTCTGTTACCCCTTAAACCTAAAGATTCAAGACTTGAAGGTAGTCCAAAGCTTTGTGGCAAAGATCCATCCAATTGGTTATTTGATACAACCAATTCTCTTAAGGATGAAAATCTTGTACTAATGTCTGGGAGTGAACCATTGAGTTTATTACCATCTAACCACAAGGATTCTAGTGACTGACCTGCATGTTCTGATAACTTTTCAAGCAGTTCAGAAACGGGTTCGCTTAATTGGTTATCAGATAATGAAAGGGAGACTAGATGGCTTAAATTCCTAAAAGATTTAGGAATGCTGCCTGACAATTTATTTCCAGAAAGATCTAGGCGCTGAAGAAATTCCATGTGCCCAAATGTTTCAGGGATGGGACCTGCTAAATTGTTATGTGATAGGCCAATGCTAGTCAAACTTGTGCTAAAGTTCTGCAACCAGTTGGATACTGAAGACAGAGTAAGATTGTTGTAAGAGAAATCGACAACTGAAAGAGATGCAGAAGAGTTGATGGTGAAGGGAATAGTTTCAAAGAGTCCACAAGTACTCAGCTGCAATTTCTCGAGGGAATCAGGAAGGTTAACAATTGTTTCTGGCCACAGGGTTTGTTCAAAGGGAACTACACTAAGATCAAGGTATCTTAAAGAAGAAAGACGAGAGAGCCACTCAAGATTGTTGATTGATAAATCTGAATTCCACGAAACATTTAGAATATGGAGACTGGTAAGATTTCCAAGATGAGTTGGAACATTACCAGCAAAGCTGGCAAATGCTAGATTTAACACTTTCAAACTGTTCAGGGAACCAATGAAGTCCGGGATGCTTTGCCCCTGGAAATCATTGTAACTGAGATCGAGATAACTCAAATGCTTCAATTCAAGTAAAGATGGACTAACCTTTCCACCCAAAGGAGTTTGAAGTGGCAAAAAATCATCATCTACGGGGCAGTGAAGATCAATGGCTGTTACATGGCCGGTCTTATTGCTGCAACGAACACCCCACCATTTGCAGCAGTCTCTTTTATGATCCTCGCTACCCCAAGATGACAGAACTCCATCGTCATCCAGAAGCCCTTTCTTGAATTCAATAAGAGCTTTTCTCTCCCTCTCCAAACACCTCATAGTTTTTTCAGCACCAACTCTCTGTGTGAGGTTGAATTCTGGTCCTACTAGACACAGAAAAGTTGCAAGGGAAATCAAGTGGACAACTGTAGTAAGCATGTTCATAGGTTCCATGCTCACAATATTTTGATGATGATAAAGTGTTACTAATAAAATGAAGTTCAGTCTATATGTGTATATATACACACAGTCCGTAAATTACTTAGCACAGTTTTCTGCATAATTATATTACTTTGAAATTTTCAACACAGACCAAGAAGACTTGATATCATATATTATTGGTCTCATTCGTGGAGCAGAAAAGTTAAATGACAATGCATCCAAGTCCTCCACTCAAAGCCACCCAGCCATGTTTTGGTTGGATTAGTAGGTTAACTGTTTGAGCTGAAATGGATTGAAATCCAACAGGCTACAGCCTACAGGTTATTACTAGAAAGATAATGCTCCTACCTCATTTCATGACTTTCTTCCCAAAAGGTTGAATCCTCAACCCGGCTGACAGAGTATTAGGAGGATGTAAATCATGGTAACTCAGTTAAACAAAAAGACTATCACTTTGAGAGGTTGCTCTCATATTGTCATTGGTGAGACTCAATCTCTGATCTTTCTTCATAATCATCATCTTCACCCCTATGACTAATTGAACTGTACATGCGGGCACCTCATTTCATGACTTGACTAGCCAATAGGACGTGCATATATTTTTATCTTAACCTCTCCTACTCGATAGTCATATTAGATTCAAACTAAACTAAAATTTAATTGTTACATGACAACATTTCGAGAGGAGTTTCAATAGTATTGCTCCAATTCATAAGAATTCAACTCGACACTGTATTCAAGCTAAGGGAATTCAACTTTGAGCAACAGGTAGTTGGATGTATATATGCATCGTATGTAATAGCAAGATGCATATCTCACAGATATATATATTGCAGAAATCAATGGCGATTGAAGGTAACAGATTAAAGTCATCTTTCGCTGCGCATCACTCTTCAGCAAACTAAAGCAAAGAATCAAAAATGGAAACTAACAATCTCACGTTTAAATGGTACGACTTACAATGTGAATTGAAGAAGAAATGAAGAGTGGAGCCGTGGAGGGTTTCCTTTTCAGTTCCTGATTCTCTACCGCATTCCACGCCTGTTGGTTTAATATCATCTGTAAGAGATCACATCTTTCGGTTGCTAAGATGATTAGGAATTTGCTCAAGGCTAACATACTAGTTTATTATTACCTGATCGAGCTCAAGTCATGGTTAGAATGCTACCTCAAACATCATTGGAATTGAGCTCTCCAAATTGGAGTATGTTGTGAGTTGGACTCTACCAACTAAAAGAATCGGAGAAAATATCATTGGAGTTCAACTCCCAAAATTGTTAGAGTAGAGTGTGGATAATTGGGTTCCTTGTGCACATAATAAAGAGATGATGGTGAGGAAGAATTTCCTTCATTCACTATTGATGAATGTTAAGAAAAATGCAAGAGGTTTTCGAGAAACTTTTGAAAGCTCGAAAGTAGAATACATTGTTGCTGCTGGAAGTTGAGCTAAGTGTTGTGGATGAAGCATCCAAGGGCTAAACCAGAAAATTTATGTTGGAGGGCTAAAATCAACATCAATCATGATATCATTATATATCATATACATAATTATACTACGTATTATGGATAATAATTTTAATGATACTTTATTTAATAATTGACATCAATGTCAACCGATATTTTATAATTTTTCACATAACACAAAGTATATATAATAATAATTTTACTTGTCACTTTTTTATCAAATAAAAATTGTCAATTACTTTGTTGGTAACATTTTTTTAATATTCATTTTACTAATATGTTATATTTGCCAAGTAATTACAGAAAAATAAAATAATTTATTTTTCAAGTGGCATGACATAACAAAAATTTATCGGAAACTTGTTTACCTGCAAATACTAATTGCATTCTTTTATTAGATGATCCAATTGTATGACCAACAAAAATTTGATAGTCTATTTGACTTTTTTGTTTTGTTTTGTTTTTTTTTTTTTGAGAGAGAGAGCTAAACATAGTGTAAGTGTATCATATGAGTTTTTTTTACGCTTTCGATCTCACGATTATTGGACATTTTTACATTTGATCTCTAACTATTAATTTTTTCACATTTTCTATAATTTTTAAAACCTTGGTCCTCCAATCTTTTAAAATGGAGTTTCCAAAATGATTTTGGTTAGGCAATCCGGGTGGCTATTCTCTTGGTAGCCCAACCCATTCTCATTCGCTTTGAAACTTTATTACACAGAAAAAGCTAAACAAGTGTGGTGCGGCCCAACAAAGGGGTCAATTACAAAGAAACAAAAGTGGAGTTGCTACCAAATTATGATTTCAACAAAACCCAAAAGAAAAGAAATCAGATGCGCCAAATACAGTAAAAATGGTATACTGTCGTGATTGTAGTATGTTCCACTCCTAAATCCTAAGTCCTAACCACTCGGACACTCAACAACAGACAGAGACTTACCAGCTTCTTTACATTCATTACTGCACTTTCTTTTGAAGAAAACAGTGTTTGTTGTTGTCCACGTGAGAGGCAACTTTATACCCACCCATGTGTTTGTCTCAACTTTAATTTGAACTCAAATCCAACATTTTATCATTAATCTCTCACTCTTGCTTCATCTATCACCCCTTCTTTGGTCACAAAGATTCCCAATCGGATTACAAATCCTGTCGCTTAGCTTCTTTGGTTTAAATCCGGCCTGCTTCATTCCAACTTTAATGGATCATAAATTCATAATTTGGTTCTCTTCTTTTACTGCTTTAGTCATAGGAGAGATTTTAATTGCAAATCATCAACCACTTACAATTTTGGTGGACATTCTAATTGCAAATGATCAACCAGTTACAGTTTTGGGAGAGATTCTGATTGTACGGTCAACTTCCATAGGAATTTTTTTTATTGTTGTGAAAGAAAGAGAAAGTAAAGTGACAAATAATACTTTGAGTTCTCAATAACTCATGTTTTTTTAATGCTCAATTTGGATCATGCATAACGCCTATCAAGTGCATGTTCTTCTTCATTCCATTGGACAATTCGAGTAGTCGCTAGCTAAGGACCACTCTAATTATGATAACTTTTTAAGTTCTTTTTTCGGACCCTAAAAAAATTAATCTATTAGGATTGCTCTAAATTATTTAACCCTTTAAATTTAAAAAGTCCAATTGTCTAGAGGAGTGTGAAGGAGAAAAATGTCATGGATTATATTAGTTAATTGATTAGATTTAAATTTACATTATAATCCAATTTCAATCTATCTAGATACGGTAAATATTTAGTTACATACAATCATACAATATTATGCTTTTTTGTTGTAATATACTTTATTGTGATTATTAGTTTCACATGAACACTAAACTAGACATTATAAAAATTTTCACCTTTTCACCCTCGGAGAGTATTACTTCTTGTCTTGATTGTAACAAGAGAGTGGCGGGAGAAACCAGTTCTGGCTATTTTGTACACTTTTTTGGAGGTCAACTCGGTGTGATTCTGGCGCTCTGTGGACAGCTGAAGAATACTGGGAATTCAAAAGCTGTCATGGCTCAGGCAAATGGTGTGTGGGTAGTGGTGCAGAGGGGTCGCCACCACATTTATTTGATTCTTGATTTCTGTATGTATTTTGTTTCTTGGCCTCAGTACAATGGGGGCACTAAAGTTTAATTTGACTTTACAACCATCACTTGTGGTCAAACCTGTCTCCACCAAGTCAAAAGATTCACGAAGAGTTTCACGAGACTTGGCTCAATAGCGGTAAGATAAGAGTTCAATTCTCACCAAAGACCGGGGTCATTGAGAGACTCAAAACTCAAAAAATCGATCTTTGGTGTGAAAATTGAAGATTAATTGGAGGACTCGTAATTTATCTTATTATCTCCTCCTCCAATGCCTTGAGCAAGGGTTCTGAGAGTTTAGGATCAGTCTATCGTAAGCACGAAGCCAAATGTATTTTAAGAAAAAAGAGGCATCCCATGCTGCTTTTCCTTGGTGAATGTCGTGTTCTGTGTTATGTCTTCATTCACACTTCTCTTTTTTTATGTTTATTTCCTTTGAAATTCCAAGCGCCCGACATGTCTGCCAACCTTGGAAGATTAGTATATTATTTTGCCTAAAAAACAAACAAAACTTTGGTATTTCTGTGCATATTAAAGAATTGGGTCATTTTTTAATTATTTGGACAGGCCAAGAGAATCAAGATCTTGTTGGGAGTAATTATTTTACCCCAAAAAAGCCAACAATTCAGTGAATCCATGCATTATTTATGTTGATAACCCTCAAAGGTACACTGGGGAGAATTGTTCAAGAAAATGGCTGCCCAAAGTTAAAAGAACAGTGCTCTGAAATATGATGTGAATCATCACAATATAATTTAATTAAGTAAATAAAAGTACCAATTCAACAACCATTTTGGCTACCTATATCTAGCAGGGAGGGAGAGTCTGGAACCATTAACATTGATTGTGGTGCCTATACTATTACAGAAATGAAGTGCAAAACCTAAGGATTTTACCACTAAGGCATTCCAAGTGTTCACCATCAGCAGATACTCAAATCTGCTTCAAGTTTTCATCTTTTACATAGATTTACAATGAAGTAATGGTGATTCAGTTGCAAATGAGTGTAGTTTGCTGATTCCCCGCCAGAATAACCAAAACTTGTGCTGCCCAAAGTCGGCCTTCAAAATTGTTTAAAGTTCCTTGTCGGGAGATCCTTTTGACTGTATTATAACCCGAGCTCCTGAAGCAAGCCTGTTGGTAAGAAATAAAAAACAATCTCAAGTTCTCAACCAACATGAATAAGGGAATGCCCGTTGTTTACATTGTATGTGCCTAGTATTTTAAATCACACGGTGTTGAAACTTAACTTTCTTCAATAATTTTGATCGCGTTCCCCTCCTCCCTGAAAGATTCGGCTCTCTTTGACTGTTTCTTTCCCGAGGTAGGCTCCGTAATTCTCCTGCTTCCTCCTGTTGGTGTGTCAAATGTGATGGCTTGTGGGTTCTCCGCTCCTTCAGATGAGATTCTTGGACCCTCAGAAATTGGAGATCTCATCGATTCACTTCTTGGATGCTTACTCAAGGACGCCTTGATTGCTCGGGGGATGCACTTTGAGCCTGTTGAGCTTACATCCTCCTCTTTGTCCTCGACTGGATCAATCTGCTTATTAGTCCTGCATCTCAACATATTTATTATTCAGTATTAAATGTGAATTGCAAACCAAATTATATCCATCACCAAGTAAAATGAATAGATAATATCTTACTAACCTGTCAGCATTAAATGATGATGACCTTTTAAGAACAGCTACTCCTTTGGGCACATTTGTCTCGATCAAACTCCCGCTGAAATACTCTTTATCTTCTAACCTCAGACCCATTAGTCTAGGATTTTCGGTCAGGCAATCAAGTTCTCCCAAGGTTAATGAGGTCGAGAATAGTGGGGATGGAAATTTTGAATGCGAAAATCTCGGCTTGTACATTGGGATAAGACCAAAACTGTGATCCTTCACCGAAATGGATCCACAGGAGATTAATTGCATTAGCATGTTTGAAGGCTTAAGTTTTGTTGTGGGCACTCGGAATTCCTCCTCTTCGAGAATTCTAAAGCTGTTGAGCTTACTGATATCGGATCTAATGAGAGACTCCAAGGTATCAGTTCTGCCGCCTGATGATACACTAGATGTAGACGGAGGTGGTGAAACTGCCTCCTTGCAAATCTCAGATGATTCTTTCATCTGTAAAACGTGCTGGTTGTCATTCGCCCTATTACTTTCAGGCTCGGGAGATCCATCATCTGTTGAAACGCCTCTGGTGCAGGTCTCCCGAACACTATTATTTCTGCTCGGATTTTCTTCTGTCTGCGTGGAAGCATCAGCAGAGCCATCGTTCTTGTACACCTTGTACTCTGCCAAGCTTAACGAACCATTCCACGAGAAATTTTTCCCAGCACTAGACTCGGGGGACACAGCAGATGAATTGGGGCGTTCAACCGGGGGAGAAAGTTCATCGTCCTGTGAAGGTTTTGTTCCTCTCCCATTCATGCTGGAAGATGAGGAAGAATCATCTTGGCTTCTAGCAGATGGCGGTTCCGGTAACAGTTTTGGATTTTGAAATCTAACATTTCTTCCAGGGCTGAAGTTCCCTGAAAGGAAAATGAAAGCTCACATTACCAATTTATCATGCCAGAATTCAAGACACTCAATGACTTACTTTACTAGAAAGATTAAGCAAATAAACAGTTATTTCCTAGTAACTAAGGAATTAGGAATTGGATTCATTAGTAGCAAGAACTCGATGCTTTCCATAATCAGAAGTGTAAGGTATAACAGCATACCTAAATTAGATTCTTCCAAAAGTTCTGAACCCTTGAGAACATATTCATTACCATGAGCAGGAAGAATCAGATCATCTTCAGAAAGATCATGCCAAACAAACCCATTCTTATAGCTCCTGTGAATCCAAACAATCACAGAAATTCAATACCCAAAATCAATGAAAAACTAAGGCCTAAACTAAACCCTTTGAAATCAAAAGCTGAAATTCACACAAACAAAAAAACAAACACTTGGACTACTTTACCTCTTGCAAGACCAAGAGTACATTGAAGCCATGCCTCTGCCCCTCAAAACATTAAGCCTCTCAATTACATCTTCAGACCAAAAAAAAAAACACAAATTTCAGTATTTCAAAATTAGAAAGAATTAGAGACCACAAAGAAAGTATACCTCTCAAGTAGAGCCCCTCCGGGGAAGAAAGAGGGACTTCAATGAAATGGGGATGCTCAAGCTGCCGATTTCTACATAGATAATACACCACAGCAACTCTGTTATTACTACTGCTACTGCTACTTTGCTGCTCCTTCCTGGGCTGCTGTTTCTGCCGATATTTTGGAGATTTCTCCGTCCAAACTTTGGCTCTCTCCGGGCTCAAAGGACGGTACTTTTTCATCCGCCCCTCCATCCCAAACCCTAACTCCGATCTTCACAGAAAGCTCTTAAACAATCAATTCATACGGCTTCCGAATCACTGATTGTGAGGGTACAATAGATCTAAGATTGAGCTAGAATCGCCACAAAATCAAAGTATAATCGCAAAAGATCATCAGTCCATGAAGAAGCCAAAGTTTTCCGCTCTTTCCTCTTCTGGGTCTGCATAAAAACTTGAACTTTTTAAGCGTCGTCCCAAAAACTTTCAAAAATACGAGTGACAGACAAAGATTTCCGCAAATGGGTTAAATTCAAGAAAAAAAAATCATTGCAATTTCACGACAGAAGATTCTAATAATGAAAACAAGTAAACCGCCTGGCCTACTGGGACAAGTGGACAACCTGTTCGATGTGTATTGATAACCATACACACAAAAAACCAGTACACACAGAGAGACAAACCTGATGGGTAAAAATGGGACACCCACATTCAATATAATAATGCGTATAACGCAAAAAAAAAACGGTGGGGATCGCAGCAATGAGCGGCGAAGCGAGAAGAAGAAGAAGAAGGAAAGTGACTAATGAGATTTGGAGAGGGTTTTCTTTACAGGCGGCGAGCTTTTTTGGAATGGCTTTTACCGGATTTGCTGCTGTGCTTTCTTTTGGCTGATTCGATGGGGTTTTAAGTTTGTGCAGAGTGATTTGACTTCACCTCACTCTACTCTACTTTACTCTCACTTGTGTTTCCTTCTTTCTTTTGTCTCCTCCATATTCCTCTTTCAAACTCCCTACCCCCATCGCCATCACCGGTCCTTTAATGAAAAATGCAGAAGATGAAACAGTGCAGTACTGGTTTTATTTTTAAATGGTACGAATAATTACTCATGTACAACATAAAAAGTAAAATATTATTGTACTATTATTTTTCTACCCCTAAATTTTACTTTAATACACAAAATTTTGATGTATACACTTGTATTAAGATTCACACGAAAAACAATATCAAGAAGTAAGATTTGAGAGTCCATATAGTAGAACAATTGTGATTAGTTAAGTACTCATGTTATGGCAAAAATTTGTTTGAAATCGTTTCACGAGTCTCAATCCGTAAGGCAGGTCGAATTTTGATCAATGAGGTCCAAAATCTAACCCATTGATTAAATACTGAGCTTCCCAAGTTGATTTTTTTTAAAGAGTTTTTGGTGGTCAACACTCAACAATAAGAGAGGGAGATGGAAAAAAAAAATGTTAACTTTATATGCGATTATGCGCTACCTGAGAATCTCATAGTGCGAGTTAACCACACAACTTTTCTTCCTTCTTTTTTTTTTTTTTTTGGTTATGTCCTCTAAAACCATGAAAACGAACATTTGCGGGATGTTTGAATTTTTTCTTTCTCCCTTCCACTCTCTATCATCCACGACATATGGTTTGCCTCCACAACTAGGAAAAAAAAATCTTTAATATAATTATTCAGAAGCATGCAACTTTAACAACAACATGAGCTACATGGTTACCCGATTGTCTAACATGACAAAATGAAACATTATTAGTACAACATTATCTTTAATAACCATATTTGTATATAATATAATCTTCACTACTTAGACAAACAAATTTACTTCATTTATATACTATCAAATTATGATTAGTTAAAAAATAACGAAAACTAAAACAAACCGCTTAAAATTGATATCAATTATTCAAATATTTTACACTTTTGATCTCACAAGTATTGTTGCATTAGCAATGTTGATCAACAATTTTCAAAATTTGCATAATATCAATTTCTTAGCGCAAATGATCATTTGGTGAGATCTCCGTCAATTTTTGAATTTTTCAATGTAAAATTTATTTCCTCTCTATAGCAGGGATATAATGGTCTTTTCTTTTTACCGTCATATTTTATCCTTAGATTTTTTTGCACTTTTGGTCCAATGAGTATTGCGGCACCAACAATGTTGATCCACAACTTCAAAACTTGCATAACCGGTACATGAGTATCAATTTCTTAACGCAAATAGTCATTTTAGTTAAATCTCCACAGAAAAAAGACCATTATACCCCTATTATAAAGAGAACACAAATACTTTGGTGAAAATTTGACAGCGATTTCACCAGAAATATTATTTGTACTAAATAATTAATACTCATTGATCAATTATATAAGTTTTGAAAGTTATGAATCAATTAGTGGTACAAATCCTACCATACTCGTTTATACTAAAAATGTGAAAAAATTCTCAATTCTTCACATAATGTTATACACTAAAGCGGCTTGCGTTGCGTCTAAGCCACGCTGAAGTGCTGAACAATTCAAAAGACAAATGACAAATAACATTATTCCCACATTTATTCATGTCTTACCGGGCTATTTATGACAATATATAGAGTAGATTTTACTAAACTAGAATTTGCAAATTGGATCACGTTTGATCCTACTAATACCATACCATATTAGTGGCTTTGACTTTAACACCATAATTAATTAATCATACCACATAATTAGTGGCATGTGCTTTCATTTTTCAACATGTGTAACGTCACATATAATCAAATTTTGTAAATAATGACATCATTTAATTTAATTGTTGGTAATTAGTTGTTCAATTCATAAGTAATCAACCAAAAATTATGTATAATCATATTAATTTTATTAGAAATTTTGTATGATATGGGGTGTTTGGTTATTGGCTTATCAGCTAAATTTTAACTTATTTGATCAAGTTTAGCTTCTTTGACCTATCAATAAGCTATTTTGAAGTGTTTGGTAAATGACTTATTAGCCTTGGCTTATTGGACCAATAAGTTGAAAATTGAAAAGCTAATGAATGTAGCTTTTTCTATTAGCTTGTTGGGATTAATGAGTATATTGACTATTTTGTCATTTGAAATCAATGGAATTTACTTATAAATGGGTGGAGGGTTTGTTATATTTAAAGGTTGAAATAATACAATACACATATACCCTTAAATGTCATTTTACATTCAATCAGCTACTAGTAACCAGCTAATTTACCAAACAGTTTTTTATAATCAGCTAATACAACCAGCTAGTCAAACCAGTTAACGCAATCAGCCATCAACTACTAGCTAAACCAACCAGCTATCAGCTATAAGTCATCAGCCGTTTGCCAAACACCGCATAGACTAATATAGCATCAAATTGTATTCAATAATCAATACAATCATTTAAGGGTGCCTCCAAACCTTTCTCATTATATATGTGAGTTTTCTTCTTCACACGTTAATATTATAAAATAATATTAAAAAAAAAAACTAAAAACAATAAAAAGTTATGCATTAGCAGGTGTTACGCTCAAATTTCTAATAGCTAACAGTACGTTGGTGCATGACTTTATGGCATGTTTGGTTGGATGTAGTTTGGGGGAATTGCAATTCAATGAATTCCCAAACTACAGTGTTTGGTTTGAGGGAATTGCAACCCTCCAAATGATGAATTGCAATTCATGGGGTACCCCCCATGAATTGCAATTCGGTGGAGAGGAGGGGCAATTTGTTGGTGTAAAGACAATTTTGCCCCTCCTCCCATACCCTTTGTCTTTTTCTTTTTCTTTTTTTTTTTAAATTGAAAGAATTATTATTATTATTATTGTTTGAATTAATTATTATTATACTTATTATTATTAGTATTACTATTATTATTACTACTACTGCTACTACTATTACTACAACATCTACCACAACATAACGACATTTTAGTCATTTTGTCGCTTCGTATTTTTCAATTCCATGTACTCATATTTCTACATACCAAATACTGTAATTTCAATTCCTACTTTATTTATTGAATTGCAATTCCACCGAATTACAATTCTTTTCCCTCATAATTCCCTCCTCCCAACCAAACTTATCTTTTTTCTTTTTAAGTGTTTGAGATGTTGTAGAGCAATTGCAAACTTTAGAGCATCATTCTCTTTCCTCCAAATAATCTCTTATTATTTCCTATATATAGAAACATGAAGAGCAATTGCAAACTTTAGAGCATCCCTATAATCTCTTATTTTCTTTATCTATTTTGTATTTTTCACTCTTCCACATTGTCATTTAATTTATTATTTTATTTTCTCTCAATCATTCTCATTTTCTCCCTAGTTTATAGGCACAACGTACTCCCTCACATGTATTACTTTATTAATTTTCGTATAATTATAATTTTAAATTTATATTTAAATCAAAATAAATTTAAATAAATAAATAAAATAATTTTTGAATTAAAAGTAAATTGAAACAAATAAGATAAGTAAATACAAAATATTAAATACTAAATCATAAAATATGAAATACGTGATAATGAAAATGAAATCAAGCTACTAACACATTATAAAATGAATTAGTATTAATTGTTGTTGGAGTGGAAGAGTGGACAAACTTTACACACTGCTTTTACTTGCTTAAGCAACAACGTAACCATCTTTTTCATGGTCCCTTTTCCTCCATCCCCTCTCAACTTTCTCAACTCCTGTGAGCTGTCGACTAATCACTCTTTACAAGCCTTTTTATTTTTGTCAAATGTTTCTTTCTTTAATTTGTTGCTCCAAATGTTCAAAGCTAATGAAAATAGCCATATATCGCTTAGCTTGCCAATTTCGAAAGATTATCATTTGAACAACTATAGCCATCATCAATTAGTCAAAAAAGATGATTGATACACACTATCTCATAATATTTTATCAATTAGTAATAACTCAGTAAATCTTGATATTTTTTCCGATTGTTAAATAATTAACAGATTTTTAATGTCATTTTAGTTAAAATTTTCAACATATATTACATACCAACTCATTAGTATAAGTTCTAAAAAATACAAAAAAAAAAAAAGAAGAAGGAGAAGATCTACAATGCATTTATTACTACATTTGCCAAAACACCCTTTGAAACCCCTTTCTATGTATTATAAGAAAAAAAAAATACAATGCATTTAGGATAGACCAATAAAAAAATTTTATGTCTTCCGGATACAAATCAATTAATTGATCAATTTTTAAAAAGTTTATAATAAAACAGATGGCATGTGGTCCAAGTGAATGGGATTGGAGAGTTTGGGTTGTAATTTTTATTTTTCTTGGTATAATATAAAATTTTCACTGGTAATGGCTAATCTTCTTGCTGAATTGTAGACACATTTAAGGGTGGAACATTTGGCTGGAGAGATTTAAGGTTGCTTCAATTCATACCTAAAACGACTGATTGATTCTTGACATTTAAGTTAAGGATGTGTGAATTCTTTTAACTTAACCACAACCCAAATTTAAAGTACGTACAATTGTGTGATAATTAAGTATGACACTAGGTGAAATTGTGGTGTAATCCTAAGGAGCTGCCTGCCAAATGAAAAGGATGCATCATGCATGGGTGGGGTGTCTACTATACAAGCATTAATGCACTGAACATTCATATGTGCTAGCTAGCTCCGGCCTCCATGTTCCTTCCATAATCAGTAGGGCATTCCATTCCTTTATTTCTTCTTCTTATTATTAAATTCTCATTCCTTCTTTGTCTTCCATCCCCTCCTTACGTTGCTTTCTAATTTAAAGCTCCAACATATTCAAACTGCCCAGAGAATGATATCACCACACTTTCTGGATAAGAGAACAATACAAAAATCACTGCGTATATGCGTAATGCGCATATATCATTCCAGACTCGTGAGCTCCATTTATTGAAAACTGAAAAACAATAATAAATGAGTAATTTCTCATTACTTGGAGTTTCAATTCCTAAAATTTGAGGAATTGAAATTTCATGGGATCCTTTTAATGTTTTCAATTTCTCATTACTTGAGAAGGAAAAAGTAGTAAGTAATAAAGACTTTTGAGTCTTTATATTAATAATTGTTATTAATTTCTCTTCCACAAACTAAATGATAAATTACTCGGTATAAAATATGACTTTATTCAATTCCATTGAATTTTATTTCACCCAGTATAAATTTTTGGATTAAATGTCAAATTAGCTAGTGAATTACACATAAAAATATAACTTAGTCATCCAATTTTTTCCCAACCAAAATTATTGGCACTTCCAATAAAAATGCTAATGTGGTGATTAAAATTTTAAAAATTGATTTTCCTTTTTGCTATTTATGCTGACATGAACAACTTACAAATAATAATATATAGATATATAGATATATAGTGAAGGCTGTCTAATTATCTAAATAAAAAATAAATAAATTCAGTTGGTGTCTTCAAAAAAAAAAAAAAAAAAAAANAAAAAAAAAAAAAAAAAAAACCAGTTGGACTCTATCCATATATATACATTACAGACTTGGGCTAGCCCAATTAAAAAAAGATTTATAAATTTCAAAAATTGATGTGCAAAATAAATCATACTCCGTATTTAAATTAAGGGTGTGTTTGAAATCCGAAAATGATTTCTGAAAATTATTTTCTAATTTTTCATTATTTGGTAACGTGAAAAACTTAAAATCAATAAAGATAATAATGTTTTGGTCAATTTAAAATAAATCAAATTTTTATGAAATGACTTCCCAAAATATTTTCCCAAGTGTTTCTAACCTTCTTTCAGAAACTAGTATTGCCGAGCGATTGGTTTATGCTCAGAAAACCAATCAGCTAAATTGGTGCCCAAGCCAATTTGGCCGACTGAAATTTGGCCGACTGATTTTCGAAGGGAAAATCAATCGACTAATGTGATTTTACTGTAATTTCTTTTTTAATTTTGTTGTGCCTTTGTTGTGATTTTTTAGAAAATTAGCCAAACACACTAAGATAATTTTCTGAAATATAACCGAACACTGAAAATGAAAATATTTTATAAAAAAATAACCCATTTTTCAAAAAATATTTTACAAAAATGATTTTCTTGGTATCCAAACACATCTTAGAAATACTTATGGCTAATAGCTAAATATAAACACCAATACACCCTAAAACCTTCCAAAAGTGCACCATACTTTAGCAGTGAGCAAACCAACCGATTGCGTTTATAAACGAACACTAAAAGATAAATTTAAAAGACTTAAACTTGTTTTAAAAAAAATATTCATATTAAAATTTAAAAGACTTAAACATGAATATACCCATACAGAGGAGAAGAATCAGGTGAAAACCTAATGTCCAGGAGAAAATTGAGAATCAATAGTAGTTGTTCATGTGTTTAGATTTAAAAGATCAAAAATACTATTAAAAAAATATGATAATATTTGTATAAATAATTTAATTTTGAAATGCAAGTAAACTGTTTTCATATACTACACCTAAATAAAATGTACTGTATTATGTTGGTCCCTCGTTTTGGTTCCCGCCATTTGTGTGTCGTTCCCTCCTCGCACTCGCACCCGCGCCGTTGATGTTATCACTCCGTTCTTGCTCCTGCTACTTCGCCAACACCTTCATCTTCTTCACTCGCTTCCATTCTCACCCTACACCCAATTCAATTCCATTTCTCCTCTTCGCTAAACCCTTCTCTCCTAAACCCCTAATCATTTCCGCAAACCCTAATCTCAGATCAATGTCGACTCGCCGCTCAGCGTTCGACGTCCTAATGGCGAATTCCAAGAAGAAATCCAAGACTCAGACACCTCCGGCCCAAGAGTCTTCGCCCAAGAAACGCAAGAGCGCCGAAAAAGACACTCCGGAACAGAAATCTAGCTCCGTTTCAGCTATTCCCGAAAATGACAATTCCAATGCGAAGGCGATTGAGAATGCCGGTTCTATAGATGGGCCGAGGAATGGCGGGGATAGCGAGGAAGTGGCAGCTAAGAAACCGAAGCTGATAAGTCCTGATGAGAGCGTTGCGGAGCTGAAGAAGAAGGCGGCGAATTTTGATCCGAAAAAGGCGGCGTATTGGGGAGATGGCGAGAGAGTGCCGTTCATGTTTGTGGCGAAGGCGTTTGGTGCAATTGAAGAGGAGTCTGGGCGGATTGCCATCACTGACATTGTGACCAATATGTTAAGGACCGTGATTCACACCACCCCTGACGACTTGTTGCCTGCGGTGTACCTTTCTGCAAACAAAATTGCACCTGCCCATGAGGGATTGGAACTTGGAATTGGAGATGCATCAATTATTAAGGCCCTTGCTGAGGCTTGTGGGGCTAAAGAAGCACACATTAAAAAGCAATATAAGGTAGAGAAAGTAAATAGTTTTTTTTTTTTTTTTTTTTTTCGGGGCATGTTCAAGCAAACTATAAAGCACACTCTTTCATTAAAAGAATATTCTAAGTTCATTATTTCGTTTGATAAATTGTAATGTGCTATCTACTCTGTTGTTTTTCTGTTTATATATATTTTAGTTTCATCACTTGTGAATTCTAGTATCTGTGCAGCTTTTTAGTAAACTGTTTTTTAAAACCTTATTTGTCATTGTTCCAAATGATAGGATCTTGGTGATTTAGGCCTTGTTGCAAAAGCAAGTCGATCGTCTCAGTCTTTGATGCGTAAACCAGAACCATTAACTGTTGCCAAAGTTTTTAGTACATTTCGGCTTATAGCTAAGGTAATTTATTCATATTTCTTTTTCTATTTTTTTATTTGAATTGGTAAGACCCTTTTACCTGTATAGTGTTGTTTCATCTTAATTTACTATTGTATCCATCTTAAGGAGTTAAGGGGATGTCTATGGAAGTCTGACTTTCAAATTGATGTTAATAATAAAAACACTAGCACAAATTCATTACCAAGTGCTTTTTATTTTAATTTTATGGAAATCTATCTGTTTACTTACAGTTGTTTTTTCATCAGGGTGGTAAGCCTAGGACCCCCTTTAGATATATTGCAATGAAGTCAACTTGGTTGTAGTTCTTTTACAAAGGTGCCTTAACTTGTTTATGAATGATGATAGGAATCTGGCAAGGATAGTCAAGAAAAGAAAAAGAATTACATCAAGTCTCTACTAGTTGCAGCTACTGATTGTGAACCTCAGTATTTGATCCGACTACTACAGGTTAGGATACCGTGCTTTGGAGTTGCTTCCTATCTACTTCTGTCAGTGATCTTCTTACTCCCAATTGATTTCTCTGTGCAGACAAAGTTACGCATCGGTTTGGCAGAACAAACTCTTTTAGTGGCACTGAGCCATGCCACAGTATACTCAGAGAAGGATTCTTCACCCCCTGCTAGTGTGAATTCATCTATAGAAGAGGTTTGCAAGTGTGGTCTCATTCTGGCTAGAAGGTCCCTGCTCCCCTACACCACCACCACCACCACAATTTTAATATTGTGATTGCTTTTGGAATTATATCCAGTCCATTCCTTGAAGCTGAACGTTCATGTTAATAGATTAAGTGTAGCTAAAAAGGATAGAAGGGATGATAAAACAAGATATCCTAACTAGTGTTTTAATAGTGAACACTTGAACAACACCCTATAGAAGCAACGTAGACACATAATGATGGATACCACCAGAAAATCGTGACAATGATTTTCTAAGGTTAGGTTGGTTGTGTTTTCAACACTATATGGACCCTATATACTGACGATGCAACATAGATTGATGTATGCGACCTAGAAAGTGTCTTGAGACTTAATTGAGCTTGTTTCATTTTTCAATTCTATGTCTCATCTATTACTAATTTGATTTTACTTATCTGTTTCCAGGCTGAGAAGATTGTAAAACAAGTTTACTCTGTGATTCCTGTATATGATAAAATTGTTCCTGCTCTTCTTTCTGGTGGTGTCTGTAACCTTCAAAAGACATGCTCTTTCTCGCCTGGTGTTCCAGTTGGACCTATGCTAGCTAAGGCAACTAAAGGAGTATCTGAAATTGTTGACAAGTTTCAAGATAAGGAGTTCACTTGTGAATACAAGTATGATGGTGAGCGCGCTCAGGTATTAATAGTACCTTTTATTTTTAGTCACTATTGTGCCAATTGCCAAGTCATTTCACCATTTAAAAGGTGTGTATGTAAAGGATCAAGGAAAAATTATTGGATTGCTTTGCTCTACAAAATTGCCCTGCTGGAAAGCTACATTGGTTTTTCTCGGTGAAGAAAGCAAATTAAAAAGAAATAAAAATTAGTCCAATGATATGCCAGAAACCCAGAATGAATTTGCTGTTCCTGCTGCTTTTATGCTTCTCTCCGCTCTCCCACAATTGCTTAACTCTGCAACCTCAAAAGTTCATGATTTCATGCTTCTCATTTATTGTGGGTAATTGACCTTTTTATTTTTTATTTTATTTTTTTAAAATACAAGTAAAATAAATTTATTCACAAAAGATGCGCCAAGAAGGTGAATACAAAGGGCTTTACAGAAGATCAACTCTGTCTTGTACTTGGGAAATCTGTTAGTTCCTCTGTTGTACCACTACCACTGTCCCCTTTAAACCAAATCAAAAGGACTCTTAAACCAGTGAATTTAACATATGCTCCGAGGATGATTGGTGGGGTGGGATTATTTCTGATTAAATTTTTTTTTTATGGTCCCACCCTGACCAAATCTACTGCCTTATTTTGATATAAAGCATGGGCACATGCTCTATTCCCTTTAGTGTGTCACATGAATCCCCTCCCAAATCTCCTTAGAATTGATAGACCATGATGATTTTCCACTCATTGGTACATTATATACAATGTACATCTCTCTCTATGTTTGTGTTGTGCCCCATGATTTCATAACTGAGTTCAGATTTTTTTCTGATATATGGCTGCAAATCCACTTAACAAACAAATAGTAAGTAAATTTAGCTGCAGATCCTTTGTGTTAAAAGAGTTATATTATGTCAGCTCAATGTTTTATGCAGAGTTTCTTTGGAATTTCCTTACATAGTGCTATGTCTGAAAAAGGTTACTCCAAAAAACTGCAGATTCATTACTTGGAAAATGGGTCAGTGGAGATATACAGCAGAAATGCAGAACGTAATACTGGAAAGTTTCCTGATGTTGTTGCTGCTATTTCTAGGTATGCTTGTATTCAATTTTACTCGCATTCAAATTTGAAGCCTTAAGCTTTTGGTATGTACTTGTGTGTCTTGGCAATACTGAGGTGACCAGCAAAGATTGCCAATTAAAAGTGCACCATAATAATAAACATCATTCAGATATGCATTTCATTGTGGAGCAACTTTTCATATGAATTTCTGGACAACTGAAACTAGTCTCTAAAAGGTTCCCTTGGTGACTGACTAGGAAATGACTATTTTCAATTTTTCATAATTTGTATCTTCTTAAATATCAATTCATTTGCCTTTATCATAATTTTAAAAATTAAATTGTGGACTATGCTTGTTCTTCCGTTCACTGAATCACCATATAATCTTCAACAAAACTCTTTTCCTTTTCTATTACATTGTAAAAGCTGATCTGAGAATCGAAAGTCTAGTATTCCAGGTATCAAGCCTTTTTGTCAATCTTTGTTTGTAGATTATGGTTATTGGCTTTCTACTCCCTATAGTTTTGCTTTTGACTGCATAAAATGTGCTCTCTGATTGCAGATTAAAAAAACCTTCTACAAGTTCTTTTGTTCTTGACTGTGAATTAGTTGCATATGATCGTGAGAAACAGAAAATCCTGCCTTTTCAGGTAAATATATTATCTAGTAATTCCTTCTTTTCCACATGTATATACGTTTTATTGGCTCAAACCTCCTCTGCATGGCAGTAGTTCACTGCTGCTTCTATGACTACCTTAGCTGGGAAGGGAAACCATATCAAGTGTGAAATAAGTCTTTTAGTTGTTCAGTATTTTTACTCTGGATGAGTATTTTATCACTTAGCCTTTGAGACCTTTCTTTAGGAATGCTTCTTTTGCCTTGTCATCATTCTATTGTTCTGCCTGTATCCACAATTCTGTTATAGTTAATTTGAAGTTTCAGTCAAGGGAAAGATGGTTCAGTTGGTGTGCATGTTTGATACTTTTTGGTTTTTATTATTTGTGGTTTTTCTTTTGTTTAAAGGGTTTGATTCTTTTCTTGCCACAAAAAACTTGCTTGCATCACTCTTTCAATACTGTTACTTCATTCTTGATAGAGCTGGTTGGCTTCATCTTGATCCTTTATTTTTAGGTATGCATTCACAAATATATTATAATATGCTCTTTTCATATCCATCTTTGTGCCATAGTGATTTTATGCAGTCATGTGCTTATGATTACATGTTTATGTCAGATCCTCAGTACACGTGCTCGTAAAAATGTTGTTGTGAGTGACATCAAGGTGAATGTTTGCATCTATGCCTTTGATATCTTGTATCTTAATGGACAACCACTTATTCAAGAGCAGCTCAGTGTTCGTAGAGAGGTACAATACTCTTTCTTTATGGTTTAGGATTTGAACCATAACAGATGCACATTTTATTGTCCTACTTGTTTCTCTTATGACCATTTCTGTTTGGAAATGATGTGTGCTTTTGGCCTAAGATACAATCATTCTCCATCTATGTTATTCAGAACTTGACTATAAAAAGAGTAACACTGCAATAGTTGTTACAATATGCCGAATTGTCTCCTGTGTTTTACATAAGAGCCTAGGGTTGTAATACTTTTTGTTACAGCCACTTTTTACTTTAGGTAAGGCAAAGGAACTACTTTCATGTAGCATGATTAGTGGGTGCATGCTTGCATTGCATTGATGTTTATTGATTTTATTTCTCTTGCTCTTTACTGTGCAGAAAATCGTGACTAAAATGTTTGACACTATAAAACATTACTATACTATTTACACTTCTCATGACTTTCAAAATCTCATACTTCAACAATGATTTGATAGCCTTATCTATAAGATTTGAAACCATTATTTTAATACTTAGTATATTTATATGTTACTGTTAGTCAAAGTTTTCCTCAAGACTCATTTCTTGTCAACCAACACATGCAGTGTATTTTATTTTATGACATTTGCTTTGAGGATGCTTAATAAATGTACCATATGATTTACATGCAGTGTATTTTATTTGATGACATTTGCTTTGAGGATGCTTAATAAATGTACCATATGATTTTTGATAGCTCCAATAGTAAATGCTCTTCAGTGTTTCAGATAATTTTTACCATTCACATGGTTGTATACATTTGATCCTTGAACATATGGTTTCATGCAGCATCTCTATAGTTCCTTTGAGGAAGAACCTGGCTATTTTCAATTTGCCACGAGTACTACATCAAATGATCTTGAGGAAATAACACAATTTCTTGAAGCTGCTGTTAATGGCAGGTGACAGTCACTTTTTTCCTGGGATATGATTATCCCCTATTTAGTTTTTGTATACAGTCATTGAGAATACATGTTACAGTATGTTTGCTGTTGATCACATTTGCCTACCATATAAAACATTCTTGGTTGCAAAATGAGTAGCATAAAGTATAAGGTGAAAATGCTGAAACTATATTAAGGCTGGAAGTGTCAGCTTTGACTTTCTAGGACTTGAAAGGTTTATACTAATGTTTTTAGACATATTGTGTTTATGACACTATGATAATGATATTACAAAATTACCTGTTGGCCTGTTCTACTTGTAAACATTACTTGATGGAATATGACTTACATTGTTCCTGAAATACATAAATTGTCTTAAGGTGTCAAGCTCTTATAATGTTTACTTCCATGTAGTCAATCATTGTTTCTTTCATTGCAGTTGTGAGGGATTGATCATCAAAACATTGAGTGGAGATTCGACATATGAGCCTTCAAAACGCTCACATAACTGGCTAAAATTGAAAAAGGATTACATGGAAAGGTAATTTTAAAGAACTATTGCATTATACAGTTAGATATGTACTTCTTATAGTTAACCTAATCTACAATGTATAATTGTAAATGCAGTATTGGAGACTCCCTCGATTTGGTACCAATAGCTGCTTTTCATGGCCGAGGGAAACGTACTGGTAAACTATCTTGTGTTGACACACTGATCCTCCACTATCAGTAAACAATTACAGATTTACAGATTAGTTTTTCCCCCCTTGTAGCTATTATTCATCATGAATCTAGGTCTTTTCTGATGCTGTCATGTTTTCTCGTTTAGGTGTTTATGGAGCTTTTCTCCTTGCTTGTTATGATAGTAACAATGAGGAATTTCAAAGCATTTGTAAAATCGGTAAGCTGTTTTCTTCTATAGGAAGAAAAAGTAGAAATATAAAATTTAGGCTTGCTACTAATTATTGTTCAATTACATTTGCTTTTCAGTTTAATGAAATTTATGTGATGCTTGTCAGGCACTGGTTTTTCTGAAACAATGCTTGAAGAACGCTCTGCCAGTCATCGTTCTAAAGTTATCCCCCAGCCAAAGGTTGTGTTATATTTTTAATCAGTTCTACAAGTCTTCCTTTTTGATTAGTACTGCGACATTTGTGCTCAAGACTTTTCTGTGACACTGTTATCTGCAGTCATATTACAGGTATGCAGAAACACTCAATCCAGATGTATGGTTTGAACCCACTGAGGTATGAATAATTATCTTTCTCTAGTTGTGGGTAAATGTTTAATACTGGTTCTGTGTATTTATTTATTTATTTTGTTATTCAATGCAAGAATTTAATCATTTCCTATTGGATGTATATGGAATTTGTGTTAGTGAGTTTAGCACTTGTATAGGAGCAAACCCAAGGCTGATATTTGTATTCTTAAGGTGGTAGTTATGCCCATTCTTAGTACAAAAAGTGATTCAATAACTGCACTTAAAGATATTCCATTATCTGTGCAAAATGTTTTGTATTACCTGCGATCTCAACAAGCCAATTGCTTGGTTTAAAAAACTGTATTGGTTCTGCGAAGTCCTCTTCACTCTGCCCTGTTTTTTTATGTTGTTGATTCAATCACTAGGAGCTTTGCCAATGTTCAACATTATTCAACAATTTTGATTATAATTGGTTTAGGTTTGGGAGGTGAAAGCTGCAGACCTTACGATTAGCCCTGTGCACCGTGCTGCCATTGGTATTGTGGATCCTGAAAAGGTATGTCTTGTCTCTATACATTCATGTCACATCATGTGTTAATATACTTCACACGATCAAATTATATGATACTCATAATACCCTGTAGCTCCATATTATATATATGTATATTATGGCTACTCTTAACATGTTATGCTCTATCCCTACAAGTGTTAACGTCTTGAGTTGAAGAGTTTGGTTCTAATTGCAAGGATGTTGAAATTAATGTTCATATTTATTTGTTGTTGCAAAGGGAATTTCTCTGCGATTTCCTCGCTTGATTCGTATTCGAGAAGACAAGACTCCAGAACAGGCCTCAACAGCAGAGATGGTGAAAAATCATTACTTGAATTATTCCAATATTTTTCAAAAAAAGAATTATTCCAATATGCTGCATGCTAGTTTTTATTAGTGCCTGTCTCTGAACGCCATTTTTTTTTTTTTTTCAGGTTGCAGATATGTATTCTGCTCAGAAACACACTCAACAAAATAATCAGGATGTAGATGAAGAGTGAATAAAGAAATCGAGACGTGGTTACGATTTCTCTACATCTTTAAAGAAGGTTTCTGGCAGCTGTAGATGGCTGCGCATTGGAGTGTAAAGAAGCTTTCTGTTTTCACTTATGGCCTTATGGGCTTGTACCAGTATGCTTCATTTTACTGCCCTGTAACTTGGAAGGATCGCAAGATTGTTTCATGTAAACTGTAAAGTAAGACACACCTCGGATCAGTATTTTTCAGCTTCAATATTGATCTTAGAATTAGGAATTGTTTTAAAAATTTTTCAATATGTTGAAGTAGTAGTGATCAAGTGAGTTGGCATACTGTTACTTGGCAGGCACATTATACTGTAGACCATGCGATATGGATCATTGATATAGGCCTATCTTTAGTATATTACGTGTCCATTTTTAGTAAAGTGTAGTAATGTATTCTTAGTTTATAGTATACCAAAAATAAACTTATGCATTAGTGATTTATCTTACAATGTGGGTTATGGATCACAATATAACTATTATTGTTATTTGACGTTTCTGAATTGCAGTGGAAATGGTTGGTCGCTTTTCATTTCATCCCTGCATAGCATATCAGCATAGATATGATGGATGATAGGTAGCTTATTTGTGTTACGTTGACTCCAAAAGCAAGCAAAATGAATGGTAATCATAGGATCCAATTCACCTACTAAGCCAAACTCCATCTTCTGTCAATTACCAAAATAATGAACATATGCCCCAACTAAGAAAATAATTAATGGACTTGTCACACTTGTACGTACGGTAGAGAAGTAGTAATATATATATGATTTACCTTCTGGCCTGGCTAGCTAGCTAGCTTCAAAATTCACTTTACTCTCATCGATCTTAGCTTCTACTTTTTACCTTTGATCGTCACATGTAGTTAATGATTAGTAGTAACACGCAATTATGTTTACACGCCCTTTATTATCATTGAGCTGAGGATTCCCATATCATATCATCTCACAACATCATATCCATGCATTTCATTTCATTTCTACCTACAAATTAAACCAAGTGTACGTACTGTTTGCATGTGAACTCCCTTTTGGCTTTTGCACTGCCCATTATTCATCTCATTATTATCACTTCACTTCTTTCAATTACAATAATCTTCAACTTGCAAAATATTGTTTAAAAAGGGCTAATCAGACGATGATGACGTGGACATTATGAATATTTTCAATAACAGTAAACAAATTAAAATATAATATGGCAGGGAGCTGCCAAGCTGAGTGATGATTAGAAGAGATATATATATATATATAAAGGGCCTCCCATGATTTCATGAAAACTATTCTAGTGCATGAAAAAATAGATCTATAGATCATATTAATTGTGCGTTCAAAAATCAAAATTTGCGTGTGAATGTTAAGTATGTGTTGGGTGTACGTGCTATGTGCGAATGGGGGATTCAAAATTTGTATGTGCATATTAAGCATGTGTTGTGTGAAACATAGTTTATGATTTGGACGAAAGAAATAAATTGTATTATATATATTTGAAGAATGTAAGGATGGTTGGGTGATGGTGAAAACCAACATTTTAATCCAATGCGTACTTTATTATTATGATGACATATAAATTGTGTACGCGTTTGTTAGGTCGAAGGCCATTGTTCCCCATCATTCAAACCAGGAACAATGATTATATGTTCTAGAATTTGTATTTTCCTTCTTTGGCAAACTTTTCCTTTTACTTCATTTCTTTTATTTTGTTTTGTAAGAACTGATCCTCCTTGTACCCTCTAAGTGGATGTCGATTGTCCAGAAACTAACATTTTCTTTATACCATGTTGTTGAAAAGTTGTATTGTAATTTAGTGGTAAAAACTTGTTGCTTTATAGTAATAAAAGAAGAAGAAGAAGTTAATATTGATGAAGTGATATTATCAATGAATCTTGTATTGTTATTATGTTATTGTTATTAGAAACATACATGCATGTGGTACGTTATTAAATATTATAATTTTCATTAGAAAAAAAAAACGTGTGTTTTTTAATAGTTTGCAATATGATGATAGATTAAGCCCACTAAGCACAAATTAAGGTTGTAATTCCGGGCCGGATGGGAGGCCTAATATTCCTTGTCATTTTCGTGTAAGTCCACAAATACAGATTGGAGTGCACTGTGGGGAAGAAAACGTAGAAAAAAAATACAATATAAAGCAGACGCGGTTTCTGCTCCTCTTTCGTCAAACATTAACCTATGCTAAATATCTTCCCCATTCGTCAATCTACATTATTATTATGCATCACTATGAATACTATATATCCATATCATTTCTATCATTGCAAATCCTAGCTAGGAGTTACTAGTTGTAAGTAGGAAGAAATTCAAAATATTGACTAGTAACTATCGTTTACAACGTTTAAAATTAATTAAGTTTGATTTTTTATTTTTTTTTCATTATAAGGAGATGATGGATCTAAATTTTTTTAAAAAAAAATCGTCTTTTTAATTGTATTAGTCATTCAGTTACCGATTACTCTAAGTAGTTAAGTTTTATTAACAATTTTTATACTTTAAAACCCTCATGTACTAACTATTATAATTTGAACTTGGGATAAACTTATACTCTGTAATATACTTGTAGCCTTTTTGGTAATAAATTTATATGTGACAGTCAACTTTTAATTTTTTTTCCAAAAATATCCATTTTTGGTCCTAATATTATTGTAGCATGACCATTTTTTGTCCTCCGTCAAAAAAATTATTTAAATACCGTTAAATACAAGGGCGTTTTGATTTTCAATTATGAATTTTTTTCAAAAAAAAAAATAAAATAAAAATATTATAGATCAACCTACTTTATATAAAAAGATTGAAAATGTCCATTATTTAATGACATTTAATGTTTTGTTGAAAGATGACAAAAAATAAAAAATTAATCGTATCACAATAATAATAGGACCAAAGATGATATTTTGAGAAAAAATGACTAAAAGTAGATGTATAAATCTAGGCCAGAATGAAATTATATATATACACACACATACTCAATAATGATGGCGGCAAACGGTCGCTTTAGACCCAAATTAACCCTTTATCCATGATTGCTTTGCTTTTTGAGGAGAAATCATTTTCGTCATGCAAAAGTGAAATAAATAAATAAATAATGATAAGCTTTCAAAATTAAATAATGATAATAATAATAATAATAATAATAATAATAAACAAAAGAAAAGAGAAAAAAGAAAACAAAAAAAGAGGGAGGGTAACAACGATTTGACAAGCTACAAGAAAGTTGCAAACAGTGCATTTCAGCAACTATAGAAATACTAAATCAACAAGAAATTAAAATAAAGCTTGCAAAAAAAAAAAGAAATTAAAATAAATGACTCATATTTAATTCTTTCACAATTCCTGTATGATCGAGATCGATGTGAGGTTTTGGAGCCAAAAGTTTTCTTTTATATTTAAGAAATTAAAATGAATTTTTCCGTTATACAAGACAAGACGTTTTTGTTTAAATTAAGTGTAAGAAAAAGCAGTAAACATCAAATCCACCTAAAACACAACCATTAATCCTCACATGATCACGTTAGTGTAGATCCTCATTTTGATTTGTGGAACCCATCCAGAAAAGGAAACCTCTCTAACCCTTTTGTCTGTTTTTTCATATTCTTACATTTTAACAACACTCCCAAACCTCCAAATATACTTCATTTCCTGTTTGTTTCTTTTTTATTTTTGAAGTAACAAATGATGTTTGGTTGAGTACTACAAAAGACTGAACACAGTAGTAATGTTAGAACACTTCATTTGCCGACGTATCATGAAAGACAG
The DNA here is from genome assembly GCF_003576645.1 of Ipomoea triloba. Classification (NCBI taxonomy): domain Eukaryota; kingdom Viridiplantae; phylum Streptophyta; class Magnoliopsida; order Solanales; family Convolvulaceae; genus Ipomoea; species Ipomoea triloba. The sequence continues at coordinate 33,798,482 of NC_044919.1, read as the reverse complement.
CGAAATTACAATCAGAATTATATTGGAGAGAAATCAAACACTAAATTAAGGTTTTAGTAAACAAGAAGAAGAGAGACAAACAAGCCCACAAATGGCCACAATCAATAATACCACTAGCAATATTGGCAAAAACCAAAAGAAAATGCCCAGATCAGAGCACAGTTCTCTCTCTTTCTCATGTTTCTTGTTTTCCACTTAGTCAAATTAGGGTTTTTTTTTGGGGGCTAAAATCAAGCTCTCAAGATTCTGTACAAAATGCTTCTAGATCAGATGAGATCAGTTTTCTTGGTAAAATGCAATCTGGAAAAGGATAGGATAGGATAAGACTACTACTCTGACAAGATGATATTGGGGAAAAAGTGAGAGTCAAAGGACAACCCTTTGGTACTTGGCTTCCATGGAAGAATCAGAATCATCAAAGAAACCCCTTTTCCTGTTTATCCTTCCACAGTTGGAGATGCTGTTGTAAGCAGTGATGCTCAGGAGAGAATCTTGAGGAGGGAGACAGTTAGTCGCCGGCGCCGGCGCCGGAGATGGAATGGCGACGGGCGGAGGCGGAATCTGGTAAGAGTCCATGGGCGGAGGAGGGTGGCGCCACTGGGGGAGAGGGCCAGCTAGCAAAAGGGTCTGAAGAAGCGGCCCTGCTTTCATCACCGCCTGCAAAAACTTCCCCTTTTCCGGCAAGGGCTTATCTATCACAATCGGCAAATCTTGAGTCGCCGGCGACGAAACAATGCTCTCGTCGGAATCGGAGGAGGAGAAGCCATTATTATTAGAGTGATCCACTCCCCTAATTCTCGGCTCATCTTCAATACTGGAAACCCCAGACATTGGAGCCGCCGCAGGCGGCGGCGGCGGCTGCAACAGAAGCCTCTCAATCTCAAGCAGCAACCTTTTACACTTCTCCTCTGCATCAATTTTCTCCTTCATCGCTCTGCTCAGCATATCTTTGAGCTGAAAAATCTGATTCTCTCTCATTTCCAGCTCCTCTTGAGCTTTCATTCTTGTTTTCTCCAGCTCCATAGTTGTCACTAGCAGCCACTGCCGCAGCTCATCCATGCTCTGTTTCAACAATAAAGTCAGAATCTTTTTTTCAAAATATTCCAAGAAAATGTGTGCCCATTAAACAGCCTAGCTCAAATTACAAAGGGTAATTCAGTTTTAAGTTGAATAATGGCTAAAAAAGTAGAACTCCAGGCAGTGGAATTGAAGAAGAAGAAGAGGTGCTAACCTTTCCTTGGCAGAGAAGTGCCCAATTGAGAAGAGCAGTGGGTTGAACATCCATTTCCAGTTGTGAAATTGTGTTCTGGCTTACTGTGTTTGGGGTTTAGGTGTTAGCAAGGAAGAAGAAGATGAAGAAGAGAGGTAGTATGAGAAAAGGGGTGATTCTCAGTCCCTTATATGGAATGCATTTCTGCTACTATTTGGCATGTTGCTTCATTTTCTACTTCTGAGGCTGAGTAGTCTCCCCCTTTTTTTGTCTTTTCTTGGAGCCTTTTTTTTTTTTTTCACAGTGAATAAGTATACATCACAATTTTATAACTTAATCACCACAATTTTTTTTTTTAAATCTATTTTATTTCTTCGAACAGGTTGAATCCCCAACCCTAATGACTCTTACACTTAGCTTAAATCATGATAACTCAGCTGAATACAGAACCACATCTAGTGAGACTCGATCTCTGATATGGCTAACTAAGTTGTCCATGCAAAAAAAAATCTTTTTATTGAAAAGACAAGTCTTGACCTGTTATTATAATTAAAAATAAAAAAAGGTTCAAAAAAACAAATATTTGGTCTTTAAATTAAATATTGATATAGACTCAATTCCTCATTTATTATTATGTTTACTTTTTCGTACCTTATTCTTGAAATGTTAATTTGTCTATTTCATTAATATATTATGATAGTGATAAATATGAAATTTTGATTTTTTTTCCTTTATTTTCTCATTATATAGATTGATATTTCTTGTGTTTCAGAAATTTTATTTGTTAAATTTTTATAAAAATTCTACCGTTATTTATCAATTATCATAATGTTACTGCTCAAAACTTGTCAAATAAATTTATTGGAACACTGTGAACGTTTTTATGTTTATTCATGTCCGTTAAGCTTCTCCCTCGATTTTTCTTCCAAATGTAACAAATTGTTAACAAAAATAATCAAAATCGCCACTTTAAGAGTAATTGAGAAATCAAAATTAAAAATGACAATAATTGAGGAACTGAGTCTATAAATGTGATATAACACAGGGCCAAATATACCATTTTGTCAATGTTAAAAGAAATTAACATTTTTATAAATTGAAAGTAAAAATTATTATTTTATTTAGAGATAATTCCACTTTTAATGCACGACTATTATAACATTGCCACGTTTAGTTCACGATCTTTAATTTGACCACGCCCTATATTTTACTAATATTGCCACATTTTGGTTCTTCCTTACGGAGTACAATTTTTTAAAATCAAATTGACATTAATTTTTAGAACAATTTGATAATTTTAATATTTTATTCCTACCTAAATAAATACTCATAAATGACATAATAAAGATAAGATATAAAAAGTCATTTTTCATTAAAAAAGTCTATCAAATTATTGTTTGTTATATCGTTTATGAGCATTTTTTTTAACAATTGTAAAATACTAAATTGTCTTAGAAATTTAGTTAATGTGTTTTAATAAACAAATACTAAGTTGTCAACTATTATGTAGTGTGATGACACATCTATTACCATTCTAAATGAATGGTCAGAAGATTGAACTCAGATGAATATACTACCTGGCATGTAAATAATCAAGGATGTTTAAAAATAAAAACACTAAGTTGTCTCTCTCCTCAACCCATGTCATACTAATAATGTTGAAATACAACATAGAATCCTTAAAAAGAATAAAGATACATAATGCAGTTGTGACACGAATTTGGCTGTGGTGGATGATGATATGTCATATGGTGAAGCTAAGCTAATATAAGTCCCCAAATGTATCGTGTACTAAGATAGATAGATAGATGTTTGAGGAGACTTGACGACAAAGCACCGAAACCAGTACCCATTTTGGCCCTATTCGCGAAGAGGAATTTTACATATCAGCGCCAAACGCGGGAGTAAAGACAAGGCGACACTGATATGTCGTGCCACCAATGACGGGCCAAACTCTACACCTATCAACTTCCCTTCCCTATTCTCTAGCTGTGTTCCACTTTTACCCCTATTTTTGTGCTTCTGTTTAACTGTTTTCGGTCTCACACCACCAAATTTCTGTAATGCATGCATTTAATTGACACTATCATACTTCACATCTTTTTTTCATTATAATTTTTTCTTTTGTTTTTGTTCTAATTTTCAATTCAATGGCATTGCCCTTTCATTTGCTACCATCTCAAAATTATAACTAACATAATCGCACTAACAATATTTTGTACGGCATATTCGACTAAGAAAATATTTGTAAGAATCGAACTTGTAACATTTTAGTACGAGAATCATGTTCCACTTACTTACACATGCAAATGTTAAAAAATATTAAAAGAAAAATTTGTGAGTCGTTTTGGTTATGCCATGTCAAAGGGTTCCAACCACTATATTAAATGTAATAACACATATACACAATTAAGTTTCTTTGTAAGTTATTAATGGAATTTTCATTAATTGTGATGGAGACAAAGAAAAGGGAATGAAGTGGAGGCTCTAGCTAGGTAGTTATTATATATTTTTATAAAAGGGAGAGATTTTTAATTTTTTGAAAACAAAACAACGAAATATTATTAATGAGGAAGTTTACAATACAAGCAGGGGGAGGGTATCTCATTCACCTGGATCAAACTGAAAGTCAAAAGCTTTAACTAAAGCATGGGCTACATGGTTCACTGATCGTCTAATGTGTCTAGTAGCGACATGACCTATGGAAGCAATGAGTTCTTTAAATTTGTTGACAAAGAGACTTGCGTATGAGCATAATAGTAACAAAAGGAATTGAGACGTTCACACTTGAAAGAAATCTAGGTAAAAGAACCCTATCTCTTCTTTTAACTTCATCTGTCTCTTGACGAGACTGTTCACATCTAAGGCAACTCTTGTTCGTATCGGATATACCCTTCCAAGCTAAGAACAACCAAAATTGTTGAGATCACTGCTGACAAACGAACCTACATATATAGTTGCCTATTTGCTCGACGATTATATTGTCTCTTGTCTCAAACCCGTAAGGAGGTCCAAGACTTGAACCAAAAATTACACTATGTCAAGGGTAGTTAGCATCGGGATGGTGTCAGGGGTGATGATTAAATGAAACTCTTTAAATATTTTTTCCTTTATCTTAAACTCTAAAAGCTCTATTTGAAAGAGACACTATCATTCATTCACTTCGTAACATTTTCATTTCGGTCAAGCCATAGTCAAGAGGTAAGTAAATAAAGAATTAACCATCTAAAGTATATATATTAAGTAAAGAAGGGGTTTTGCATACATGGTACAACACTTCGAGCCTATAGTACATATTTTATCATGGGTCATTTTAACCAGGTGCCATATTGCATCTATTATTTACAAGTTCTCCCAAACATTTGGCCACATTTTCTACATACATCGTACAATTCTCCCTAACTTTTGTTGACCCCTTCCTACTATTTTAGATAGTTTATACTTTTTCTCCCTCGCATGTGACCCAATTGACAATATTTAAAATATATTATTTAAATTAAAAATTCAAGGTTTGAATCCACTTCGTACGTAATATTAATATATGATTATTGTTGTTTATATTTTCTATGTGAATTTATTTGATAAATATTGATGAATTTATAAATTTGGTGATAATACTTTGTGTATATAAGTGTCTTCTAGGAAAAAGTAAAACTAGGAGATAATGACAACAAAAATAATTAATGATGAATTTATTAGCCCATTCTGTATTTTCCTACTTGGTTTATGGTGAACACGGTCACGATGAAATTATCATTAACAATGAGACAAAAGAAACAATTTATCTTATGCAATTAAGAAAGTAAGCACAATTGCACAATTTATCATTAGAACTGATTACATACACTAAATATATTTTCTATTCATTTTGAATCTTATCATTAGTGATGTTTATGTAATTTTAAAATTTAAATTTAGATATACGCGCTTATAATTCTAAATGTTGTAAGGGTCACACTTGTGTGAGACCGTCTCACGGATCCTTGTTCGTGAGACGTGTCGGGTCGGGTCAAAGCACCATGCAAATATCATACTTATATGTGCAAATGTCATACTTATATGCTCATATGTAACACTAATAAAAAAATACAATTTTTGTTACTTATAAGAGAAAAAATAACACATTTTTCATAATAAGTAATGTTGACAAGTGCCCCTTACTTATAAGGGCAAATATAATACTTTTGAGGAAAAATATAATACTTTTAAATCGAAATGTAAAAGTATTGTTTTTTCCCTTAAAAGTATTACATTTATCCTTATACGTAACAAAAATTTTATTCCTGATTAGTATTACATTTGTGCATATAAGTGTCACATTTGCATCTTGATTTAACTCGACCCGACCCGTCTCATGGTGAGACGTTCTCACACAAGTTTTTGCCGTAATAAAATAATTTAGTCCTTCATAGTCTTTTTATAAAAATTTAAAATAATAACAACAAAAAGAAAAAGGAAAAAAGAAGAAGAATATGGTAGACGAGTAGATTGGCATCAACGACTACCGTAACACTTAAAAGTCGTATTAAAGTATACTATAATGGGAATTAGGTGAGATTGTTTTATACTTTTTGGTTAAGTGTCCGAGAGAACTCTTTTGTTTCCTTTTACTTTAAAAATGTAGTTTATTAATAATAGTGTGTCGTAGTTGATCCGTCATGTTGTGTTTAGAGTTTATTGTAAGTTGGAATTTTTCTGTTGGGTATAATATATATATATATATATATATATTGACGAGAGAAATCACAGTTATTATTTGAGGGTGTGCACTGTGATCTAGTCAATTTAATAAAGAATTACAATGAGGTAAATCAGTTTAAGTTGATCATAACTGATAAGTTCAAATTAAGACCAATAATTCACTCTACTAGAAACTGATAATCGAATTTGAAACATTGTAATTACCAAGTCAAACTTTCGATCAATTTGTCTAGGATTGACCCCTATTATATATAAATTTTAATAATTATTGCAATTAATATTGTTTGTTTTTTTTTTTTGAAAAGAATATTGTTTGTTAATTCTTCTTTCCAGAAGAGGGGAAGACTTGGTCGTCAAAATGTTTTCTCATTTAATCTATCTTTTGCATGAATTCATGAGAAAATATATATAAGGGTAATTTTGTCGCAATATATATCGCTTGTCTATAATATCGCCTGCTGGTAAAATAAGAAAATATAAAATTTACCAAAAAAAAAAAAGAAAATATATTTGTATTAAATTTTGTAATGTTCATGTATTATTTTAATGAGATTTATGCTATAGTTATTTTATATTAAATAAAAAAAATTAAAAAAAAAAGTGAATAAGGGTTTACTCAAATCTTATTAAACATAAAATAAAGCACACATAAGTGGACTAACCTTTCTAGATTGAGAGAGAAATGTACTTATATAAAAGTAAATAAGTAGCTATCTTTCAAGTATAATGGAAGTATAATTAAAATACAACTATGACATTAAATTACAAAGATACATCACATACGTATTACATGAATATTTTAAATGATGAGTTGTGTACTTTCATGCATGTTAGACATATGATGAGATTATAAAACAATTCAACTGGCTCAATAGTTCAAAAATAGACCTAAGAGTCCAAGTGCAATGCATGGTATCCTTGCATTGGCGGACCAACTCGCCAAAAGGGTTTATCAGAACGGGTAGAATCTTGTGATGTGATAGACTATGCTTGTTAGGAACCATGAGTCGACTCCTCTCTTATGCTAATGGGAGCACACCATGTCAAACCCCACTTGCTCCCCTCTAGATTGAGCAAGCGAGCTTTACTATGTCTATTTGTGCGTGATTCATTATTATATTATTCACATCTCCTCTCCCCTATTCTCATATACCGAGTATTATGTAACTCTAGCCTCATATTTAATTTAATTTATGTTATCACACCAACATTTGAATACAAATTGTACATGAGTTACACACATGCATGCTACTCGTGCGTCTAAAATTGTACTAATAATATACCAATTATATTCACAATCCAAAATGTAATGATTAAATTTGTATAAGTTATTCGTATATTTTACAAGTATTATCATATATATCGTACATGAATTATATGTGTGAATTGATGTAAATTATTGAACATGAATTGCACGATGTGTGACTAGCTTTACCAGGGTTTGGTGTGTTTGCTCATTCTCTTCCGCTCAAACGAGACAAAGAATTTGGTTGGAAATTGGATTAAAATTTTCAAAGAAAAGGAAAAATTGGTAACATCACCGAATGCTATATTGCTATCATAGTTGACTGGAGAAGTAGTAGCATGTGCACAACTACGATGGCTGCTTCTTAAAACCCCTACATATACGTGTACGCGTCTTTAATTTCCATAATTTTTTAAAATAATAATATTATATGTATTCTCATTTTTATTATTTATTATCACAACATATTTTTATTGATTCAAAATTAAAAATGGGTTAACCAACTTAGTTGGCGTGAGTGGACGTATATTCTCGTTCTTTAAGAGAGGTCAGGAGTTTGAACTCCCTCTCGTATAACAAATATGATACAAGCTTAAAGGTGTCTGAGTGCCTCGTATAGTTAAGGCCTCCCAGGATCCTTGTTGTCTAACGAAAAAAAAAAGGAGTTACATAAAATATCCAATTTTTTTCTCTAATAAAATAATAATATGTAACTGAAGTTTTTTTTTTTTTTTTCTAGAGTGAGGAGTACATTTATTAATTTTAATTATTTTTTTTCTCCGCAACTCCTATTTTTTTTCTTTGGGATTTTTTTGTTTTTATTTATGGAGTCAATAAAAATGGTCAGAAAAAGGAGCTGCAAAAAAGTCTTTGTAGATGGAAAAGGGTTAGGCTTTCAATTGACCAATCAAAAACCCAGTCTGGCTCGTGGAAAATTATTTATTTAAAAAAAACATACACAAGAAAAAAATATCAATACATTTTTCCATTAGAAATTCTTTAATTTGGACGTGAAGTGGAGTTCACCTAAAAAATAAGGTGAAAGGGACAATTTCTCGAAAACTTGCGCAATAGTCACAATCAAAGAGGTGATGGAGGGAAATTTTTTCTTTAAAAAAACCCTATTTCTTCTTAGATATAAAATTTTTAAATTCTACCTTCAATTATTCTTATTCATGCAATACTCTCTCACTTTTAAAAATAATGTCAATTTCATATTATATTATAAATATAATACAGAGTACTAAAGTAATAATAAAATAATAAATAATTAATTAAAAAATAAAAATCAAAAGGTTATAGCCTATAACTTATAGGCTTACAAGTTTGCAAGCCACATGGGCCAATAAAATGAAATATAAAAAAAAAATCTAAAATGCATTTCATATCATCTTGAAAGTGAGTGAAATGCAAAAATCAGGATAACCTTAAGATATTAGAAATATAGCTGTTGTCAACTTGAAATTTATAAAATTAAGGGCCAACATTTTATTTTTGTTGGGTTACAAAGAAACTTGCAACTACTACTGTATGCACAAGATAATCATGTTCTGACATAATAGCATGTAAACCACATAGAAGAGGTAAATTATACAAAAAAAAAATCATATGTGACAAATTTAATCGAAAAAATATTTACGTGTTTATATTTATGTTTTAAATATATTGGCACACCACTAACTTTTTCCTATCTTTAAAAAAAAAAAAAAAAAGAATATTAGGACCATAAAAAGTTGAAGGAGTCAAATATAAAGTTAAATTGTAATATCAAGACCCAAGAGAGCAACATAATATATTATAAGTTGTTATTGGAAAGTTCTACAATGACTTAACAATGTTCTTAATAATACAGTGATTTCAAAATTAATACGGAGTATAATATAATAATGGAAGAAAACACTATTTGTATGGACGTTAGTTCCTGTAATAATAAAAAATATAATAATTAAATAAAATTACTATGCTTTTAAATAGATTGTTAAATATATGTTGATGTGGCTATACTACATGACAATGATAAGAGTGTGAAATTACTTATTAATAATATATGTTTTTGTATAATTAAGGAAAAATGTTCTAATTATTTATGTGGTATCACATAAAAATTTATTTATATGGTATATAATTTTAGGTATATAATTTTTATCCTTATAATGTTAGTAGTATATAATTTAATTTTTTTAATTAAAAAATTGTTTTTTTTTAAATATTCATGATCCTTTACAATGTAGTATAATTTTTTTATATATATTTTATTAAAGTATAAATAGTAATTAGATAGTTGCTTTAACCAGCATTAGTATCTTACAGATTACAGTAATTACCTTTATTAGTTTATTGTACAGACAGATATTGATACTTAACAAGTTAACATGAGTAGCAAAACCCCACCATTAGCAACTCATTTCATATGCTTATCTTGCAGTTTAAGTTTAATTCATCTATGTACGAAAGCTACATTATATTGTCATTTAGCTTAAAAAAATGTATGGTTGGGAAGCATCATACATTGCTTGTGAAGTTAATTACATGAAAAGAGAAAATTAAATCTCATAATTTCATAATATATTATTTTTACATAAAATATCAAGTTCAATCTTAATTATTAAATGTCTCAAGATAATAATACAACTGTATTATTATTTACAAATATCGTCCAATAAATTACCAAGAACGGATAAGTGATAAAAATAGGGAATTAAAAAAATAAGAGAACTTTATTTACTTATGAATTTATTAGATTAGTAAGTTGTAAGTAAACATGTATAACATTGTAAATCCTTTTCCAACAACATTAATTTAAATATTTAAGAATTTTATTGTAAATAGTAATAATATAATATGTTTTCAAAAAAAAAAAGTAATAATATAATATTTTTTGAAAGAAATAATAATATAATATTTGTAACTAGAATATTGTTGAAAGGCCTCCCCTAGTAAGCAACTCCCTAAACCAGATTAGAGTAGAGTAGAGTGATTAAGCGTGTGGGGCCTTGGTGTCGTTTGTGGGGCCTACAGAAAAGGAGGGAGAAAAATCCATTGGAAGAAGAGAATGGGGCCCAATCACAACGGCCCGAAGCCCGTATCATAGTCATTAGTCAGTTGTCTGTTGTCAGGTCAGTTCCCAAATAGGAATCCCAAGTAGGCAAGTAGCAGAGCCCTACTTGGTAAAAAGTAAAAAAAAACAAAACAAAACAAAAAATAATTGCTACAAAGTAAAAATATTTAAGGATATTTCTTAAAAAATAAATGAGTATTGGGTATTATTAAAAATTAATATTAGTAATATTGATACTATAATATATTATTGTATTGAGTACTGACTGACTCTATAAAAGTTTTTTAAAATATAAATTTTATTATGCTTTAGGTTAAAGATAATTTTATGGCACATTACAAGTTTAACATATAATATATAAACATAAATAAATAAATTAAAATTTTAATTAAAATAAAACACATACTTTATTTAAATTATTGAATTTGGTATAAAAAAATTAGATATATTAAAGAATGAATAGAGAGAGGGATATGGGGAGATGTGAAAAGGAGGAGTTAGTAGTAAGTGGAAATGATGGGTGAAGTGACAGAACGCGGTTTTGGTTGTCTAAGCTGTGATTGCAGAGGGATTGATGGAACCTTTTGTGTTCTGTTATTTTAAGGATTTAATTCATACATTGATACACCCATGGTGTTGCTGTAGTTATTATTATTATTATTATTATTATTGTATAGTGGGATAACCATTTAATAGGTAGTTATACAAGTAGTGGGGTACAGGGGTAGTGGATAGTTTCTATGATCCTGTGTAAATAGCTAGTTATGTATCTGACAAAAGGGAACTGAAGAATATAATTAATGGATTATGTCTGGTGACATTCCCTTTCTGGAGTTAGACTATCACTCGAAGCATAGTCATTTGGAGTTGGGCTGCCACTCGAAGTGCAGCCATTAGAGTTTAGCTCTTGACTCGAAGAAGAGCAACCCATAAAACCTCAGGGTTGTATCATACATCTATTTTCAATTTTTATTTTCCCACTTTTAATTGATTTTTTATCACATTAATTTTTTTTTAAAGAAGTGTATACATAAAAAAAAATTTAAGTATGACAATAAAAAATGAAAGTAAATGTAATTTTCATTTTTATTTTAATTTTTTCTATGTAGTCACCCGGCCGGCACTATTAACAATGCCCCCATATCTAGTGTTGTGCATGTGATGAGAGATGGTGTGACTTGTGACTTGTTAGGGCTGCTCAGTGCTCACTCAGTCACTACATATATAGGAGATGAGATGAAAGGTTGGTTTTCCCAAATAGGGTTTCATTCCATAGCCTGCTCTATAGCTCCTCACCCTTCAACATATTTTTATTTGGAATACGACAAGGATATTCACATTCACATCGATCCATGTGAATTGTCGTAAAATTAATTTTATTATGAAAAAAAATAAAATTGGTGGACTTCAATTTTATAATCTCAATTTTTACTTCATTTCATAAGTTTTTTGTCTACACTTTTATGTGAACGCATGCACGGGCGGATCCAGCATGGGGGCAGCTGCCCCCACTCACCCCACCCCACCCCCCATATAGTCCTTGTATATATATATATATATATGTATGTATAGTACATACTTAGATATAAATATATAAAACAGATAAGAGTAAACAAATGATCAGTTAGCAGAGTTGGATAAGGTGTGTTTTTAGTAAAAATTTGGTGAGGGTTTGAATCTAGTAGCAAGCATTCATCTTCCTTATTTGAATTAGTTTATCAACTTAATTATGTTTCATATATTGTTATTAATACTAGTATTTTCGCACGGGTGTTGCACAGAATAGATTTATTATAATATTTGAAGACTATTTGGATCGATATAAAATTATATAAATTATAACATCGAATATAATATAGCGCAATTGATGAAATTTATTGGATCGATTATGTTTTCTAATGTTTTCATTGCTTGAGTTAGAGGAAATAATTGTTCAATTACCCGTGCGATGCATGGATAAATTTTTTATTATATATTAAAAGTAATTTTTTTTATTTTTTAAAACTATTTTTGTTTTGTTTTTTTTTTCTTCTCTTTCCACTTTCTCTTTCTTAATCACACTTACAAAAACTCATCTGTTACCGTGAAAAAACTCCATTGATAAGGATGCAGTTAGACAAAATGTACACGCTTTAATTTAGTTGCACAGCCACCATTAGGTGCAATTGAGTGCCTACCCCTTTTCACTTTTAATTTACTCAACACTAATCATCTATTATCACTTGTTTTATATCATCTCTTCTCATGTCAAATCAGGCGGTGGAGGATTCCCAACCTGTTGTATATATTGTCTTTAAAATAGGTAAAAATTATATGTGTATTTGCTAAGAATGAAATTCTTATTATATATTTTAATTTTGTAAAAAATAATAAATTAAAATAATTCATTTTTTTATAATAAAATAATTATTTTTAATTAATCAAAATATGTCACGAAAGAAAGAGTAAAAAAGCTAATAATTGTACACTTGACTTGATTAGATTATTAGCAATTATGTGGGTATCTCTTGGATTTCATATGCTCTCTGAGCTTTTGGCTAAACTGAGAACCATTCATTTTACAAATCTTGCTGGTGTAATGTGGCTTAGATTTGCTTAATACATTTTGTATCTTTTATATTTAAAAAAAAAAATAAAATCCGGCACGGATTGGAGCTGTGGAGGACGATTTTTTTTTTAAAAAAATAATAAATATAGTTATATAATTGGACGAGAATTATAGGGCCCTATATTTATTAATTTATTTGTTGTGTTGATATAATTGTCTTTTTGTGATTGTTTTAGTTGCAGCATATAAGAACTAGATATAGTTGATTCCTTTAGAGCCAAGTGCAATGAGCTTCATTGAGTGTTGTGACAATGTGTGGGATCATCAATATATAATGTACAATTATGAGCTATCATTCTAATGAAGCAAAAGTGTTTTGAGGGTTGTGATCGAGTAAGTGAAACATAATTTTTATATTAAAAAGTCATATGTTTAATTTTTGTTAATATATTTTTAGTCAAATTCATTGCATACTTTTAAGCAGTGATCACGCATTTTCTTCATTATCTCCCAAAAAAAATGTTTTTGAGCTTAAATATGTTTTTATTTCCTTATCTTGATTTTACAAAGTAAAAGAAATAGTAGAATCATGTTGCATTGATTCTTAATTTTACAGAAATAATGCGGCACGAAAATCTATCCCCATTTGATCCATTATATATATAAAGACTTCTAAGTGTATATTGGCAACAAAATTTTCACATTTATAAGCATATTAGTTACTTTTTTACTTTTAAAATTATTTAGTAAATTAAATGTTCCCATCTTATAAAATGATGAAAAATTTTACATTTACAATGACAAATTAAGTAAAAATATGGACTATTATAAATTAGAAGTGTTGTGATATTTTGTAAATAGAGTAACAATTGTCATAGTTCATGCATAATGTGTAGTATAAAGTCCAATTCGTGATGGAGTCTCTCAAGAGCTAATATTGCGAGTATTCCGATTTCAAGAGTGTAAAGTATTACATCATGACTTTTAATGAACTTATATTTTCAAGGTATAAACTCAAGACATCTAATTAAGTTAAATGAAACTCGATTTATCTTTTATTTAAAAATAAATTTATTCTATAAATTTATAATAATAATAATAATAATAAAAACAGCCTATCTCTTTCCAGTTTCCCCTAGCTAGAGTTGAAAAGTTTTCTCTAGTGTAAGACCTGAGAAGTTGAAAGTTGCTTATCAAAAGGGCAGTGAAGTCCATACTTTCAGAAGCCCAATCTATGACCTTACAAATTATACACTTGGGCTTGATCTAGAATTATGGACTGAAATAATGGAAAATTTTTTGAAACCAAAGTTTTTCAATAACAAAATGAATATATAAACTTCAGCCTGGGGTATGTATTCTGGCAAATTATACCATGGACCAGGGTCTAATTTACATTATAGACTCTGGTTCAAAAATAACATTTAGATTTTGTATCTATAGTTGAGACATTTTGTATCTGTAGTTGACAATTTATGTACTTGTAACTATTATATTATGTGTAACTATTATCAAGTTATTTGTTTATATATACATAAACTGTTAATTAACTGTAGATACAGAAACTGTTAACTGTATGTACAGAATGCGCTACTGATGCTGTTATAACAAGTTTTTATTTCCCTGAGCAAGTGAAAACAAAAACATCTCTTCTTTCACAAAAAAAAAAAATAAAAAATAGCTGTTCTTCTGAGAGTTCACAAGAATGTGATTCTACAAAGAGGAGGAAGAAGATTATACAGCAGAAAGCAGCATGCACTAAAAACTACTAACACAAACCAGTATGCTAAAACAGAGAAGATCTTAATCTGCTCTTCTCATTTTGATATTAATGGGAATTTCTTTGTAGGACTGAACCTTCTCAGCTGCTTTCCTCAATGGCCTTCCAATAGAAGTTCTGTTTGATGCTTGACCTACAACTCCAGAACCATCCTTTTCTGCATTGGCAGAACAAGAATGCAAAGGAGCATTTGGATCATCGACGATTTGCTTTGTAATATCTTCCAACTCAAACAAGTCCTCAACTGGTTCCTGCTGCTCCTGCTGCATTCTATAACTAGCTGACTGCCTCCTTAAACGGCGCCTGAATTTATTTACTCCAATTGTACATAAGAAATGCAATAAACACAATTTTTTTTTCGAGTACTACTAATATATGCAAGGACTAGAGATATAATATGATCACTGTATGAACTCTGTTGAGAGAAATCAAAAGATTAGGAAAAACTGAAGAATCCTCATCAATGCATAGCAATTGAACTAACCGTTTTTCAGCAGCTTTTTCTTTTGCAGCTTCTGGTGAGGCAGTTGAATGGCTCATAGCTGAAAAGGTCATGCCTTTAAGGTTCAGAATTTAGAGACAATATATATGTAACTAGAATCAATGTAGTCAGCAAGAAATATAGCGTTTACATCGACATCTTCTGGCACGAAGCGGCCTGTTGCTTTTACTCGGTTTGCTCTCTGCATTTGGTAGGGAATTCCCTTCTGCAGCTTCCCCATCCTAGATAAAAGACAATGGTGAAGTGGCAAATGTGAATAGTTTTGCACAATGACAGAACACAAATGAACTAGTCTTTCGAGAGCCGACATACCTTCCCCTCATTCATAGTACCACTGATACTTTCTTGTTCCTGCAATAACACATTACATATCAGTGATTAGCCAAGTAAGCATTTGTAGTGAAAAGCATAACAGAAACCCTAGACAGTATTGAATTCAAGCTAAAGCTTTACCTTTACTTCCAGACTCTTTGCTTTGGAAAGAGCTTCCTTGCAAGCAATCTCATGTTGAAGAGACTTTAACTGAGTTGAGCAACAGAAATTAGAAAGGAACAAGAGCACACAACAAAAGGCCAGGCCAGGCTGCCTAGATAATCAAAACTAAAGTTGTTTAATTTATTCCCATTTCAAAAAAGCTTACCTTTTCTTTATTCAAGTTGAGCTCCTGCAAGAAAAACATTTCATACAAATCATCAACAAGATTGTGGTTATTTTATTTAAGACATAATCTCAGAATGAGTTGACAAGTGTGCAAAAACCAACCGCCAGCATATGACTGTTTGATTGAGCAAGATGCCAGTTCTGCAGCTGCATTTTCTGAAGATTAACCCTCAGTTTCTTAAGTTCATTTGCGCTCAATTCTATTATCTTTCTGTAAATGAAGTTCAAGAATTTGGTTTAAAAATAAAAAATTGAAAGAAAAAATACGAATTTTTTAAAGAGAAATGAACATAGAAGCTTACTTTTTGTCTTGAATGAGTTTCACCAATGCCATGTTTTCCTATTTCAAGCACCCAGAACAAGAAAGAATCAACAGACTAGAAAAAGAAGTATTTTTTTTCATTCAATCATTACAATTGGTGTTGAAGTGAAGAAAATAGAGTAGAAAGGTAGTACCTTTACAAGATAATCGATGTAGTCCTTAGCCGAAGAAGCATCATTTTGGAGATGGATAGGGGATTTGGGTTGCGGCAGAGAGTTTGTGACGTCTGAGAGCCTCTTCCTCACAATGCTTCCAAAAGACGACCGTTTTGCCATTTTGTTCCCTTTCATTCTGCTAAATGGCATTCAATTCCCAGATTCAAGAAACCTAAATGCCGTAAATGGGTTAATCTACAAAAGAATCAGCTTTCTAACCCCATAAGGGTTTGGGTGGGGGAGCGGCGAAGAAGATAGAAGATGAAATTAAAGGCAGCAAAAGTCAAAAGGGGGGGAAATGTAAATGCCAGATGCCAAAAGAGGAATAGAAGAGAGGCTAAAGAGATGGTCATTAGGTTCGGATGTCCAACGGCTATCCGAAGCAAATCAGCCCAGTATCCCAGCCTGATTTTCAAATTCCATAGCCGTTTAGGCCTAACTCTTACCATTTGGCTTTTCCAAAATTATTCTACCACCTTTCTTTTTTTTTTTTTTTGGAAATAAATTATTCTACCACCTACTTCCCTTTTTCTTTCTATCTCTTTTGTTCAATTAATTAAATTAATACAAACGCGTGTTTCAGAAAAAAAGTAATACAAACAGATAACAAAAACATATATTATTGACTGATTAATGTATCAAAGGTACTAATGCTTATTTGTTCCTCATTACACACAATTGCATATCAATTAGTTAAGTATAAAGCTATCTCATACCATTTGAGTAATATTTTTACTAAAAAATTTAATATTTTTATAAATTTACTCATCAATTAGTACTCTTGAGAGTTGATAATATAACATTTTGTCCTACACAAGAGTCAAGGCAACTTTAAACTTGAGATTATAAGATTCATTCTGATACAGGCTAATATTTTTTTAACATAGATATGATTTGAAAATCAGTGTTTCGGACCATATACATCAAAAATCATATTGAGCCTTGTGAGGTTGATTCTACATAATATTGATTTTCCATCAAAACTCAAAAGCCGAATACAAATTTCTGCACTGAATTTCCATTTCCATTCCGGAAATTGCAAAACAAAAAGGAGAAATCTGTGAATAACCCAAGTACCCAACCATCTGGTACTTGGACAGCAGGGTTACCATTTTTTGGCATTGCCCTGAGAAAGATATGAAGCCTTATTCCTCACCTGCAAAATTGAAGCACCCCGTGTCATCAGCCAATCCAAAAATTCAAGAAAAGGGAGCCTTAGCGATCTACCTTTAAAGCATAAGACCTCAAATCTGTGCTGCTGATTTGGCAGGTGCAGTTCCGCAGACATACTGCCCACATCTCAATTAGTTCGGGATTGTCTTTTAGCATTGGGTCACAGAAAAGCCAGTTTTCTACCAATATCAGGTATATATACATTTTCTGAAGATCAAAGCTCTCATCTCTCAGATTAATAGCAATTATAGACTTTAAGATCCCTTCTGCATCAGATACCTACAAGGAAGTTGCATAAATGTGCAATCAGAATTTGTTATCACCGTACAAGAAAGCAATGCCATCATGCAATCTATAACTCACAAAAGCTTAATAATGTTTTGGCCCAGTTGAGATGACAGTTTCTCATAGGAGGAATCGAGAAAAAAATAAATAAATGAAATCACTAAATTTCTACTTCATGCTTCACTGTTACACCTTATTCTTATGACAATTCTTTTTTTTTTTTTAAATAAAGTTTACTGAACGTGATGACAAAAGACTAAATAATAAAATGACAATTAGCAATAAAAAAAAAACTAGCAAGATAAAACTAAGTACCTTACTATCAAAACATGCTACAAGAAACTCAAAGGCTACTGCACTTTTTAAACGCTTACTACGAGCATCAAGCACTGAAATGCTATCCACAGCTCTCAAGCAAGAGATATCAGTAGCCAGTCTGCAATTAAGCAAAGATGTAATGGAAAAAGGAAAGGAAAGGAAAAGGCCAAAAGGAGGAAAAGGAATCTTCTTTGATTAGATAAAATGTATGGAGTAGAAAACTCAAAACTACACAAAAAGCAAACCTGCAGGCAAGGGACTTAGCTATTTTGACACAGCTGACATCAAATTCACTGTCACTAAAAAAGCTAATAAGCGAGTGAAGACACTCATCCAAGATTAGGGAGAGGCCTAGAAGTTGCCGATCCATAAACATACAGATCATCACTACTATCAGGTCTTCTACCTCTTCAGTTGAGAAGACTGAACATATGTTCCTGCATTAACAAAAACTGAATATCACATGCTAATTCAACCTTAAAATTTTAACAGTTTGATCAATACTTGAATTTTTCATTAAATACCTTAACAAATACGAGTAAAAAATAATATTCAAATTTAAATTGAACCAGTTCAGATCAATAAAATTGTTCAGACTGCCAGAAATACAAATATAGCAGCAAGTGCTTAAATTTTTCATTACATACCTTACTTTGCAAATAACAGAAACAAACTTTATCCAAGACCTTATATTTTGTGGTGGACCAGAAGAATCAGAATCTGTGGAGGACAAACAATTTATGACAAACCATTTAAGAATACAATATACATGATTTTATTTTGAAAGAATTGGAGTATCTAGATATTTCTATTGAACACCAGATCACTTAGAAGTGAGATAAATTGAAAATGTAGTCACTTACCTAAATGGTCAAGTTCCATGGATGATGATGACTTTGAAGGTGCATCCAATAGAAAGCCATATACATCAAGGGCTCTTATTAGTTCTGAATAGTCTGGTAACCATTCAATTTCAAAGTGTTGTAGGTCAATCTGATTAAGAAAATGCTAGAGATAAGGCAACCATGGAATCACCAAAAATATATCTGACAATAAAATTTTTAAACAAGTGTCTATAGTTCAGAGATTGAACAACCTCAGTTTTAGACAAGAGAATGCGACACCAAAAGCTGCATGCGGCAGCTCCTAACTGTTGTTGTGGTGAATATAGCACTGCCATGGAAAGATATATAGTGATAATTTGTCATTCCATAAAATCAGAATAAAGCTGTACTTACACATATTAAAACTCCATTTTGCAATGGATCTTTCAAGTTGACCATGAGAGCTGATTAATTTCAAAAGCCATCCATCTTTGAGCAACCCCTGAAGGAAACTCTGTCCTAAAACATCATAAATGAACAACTGTCATATTCAACTGATTCTTAAAATTTATGAAAACAAGATTGTGCTAGAAATGTATGAAAATCAAAGAATAACCACAACTAAAACAAAAGCAAAAAATTATACCTTCATCTGTTTTGAGTTCTACCAATGAATTAAGCTCGTTTTTCAGGAAAGATTGCAGAAACCTGCACCTCTTTAGCTCAGGAAAATCCAGTTTTGGCAAAGTTTTCTACAAGTTATATGAAAGACAGATATATTAGCATCCATCAAACCTGACAGAAATGAATGGTAAAATGATTTACAGAATCAGTGTCAAACTATTGCTCATAAGTTATTAAACCTGATATCCAAAAACTTGAAGACCCCACAAAGGCATTTCATCATCGGCCTTTATTTGATTCATCTATAAAATAAGGAGAATAATCAGTATTAATGTGTGTAAGATGTTATATGATAATAACATCAGGTTAAAAAACACTTGTGGGGGTGAAAGATGTTTGCCTTTGCTTGGAACTCATTAACACAGTTATGAAATGTAGCTTCTCTGGCATCAATGTCATCATCGGAATCATAGGCCTTTTGGACCTTTGAACGTTTAGTAACCTTCTTATTCTCCTTGTGGAAGTCATTTAACAGGTCATCTAAACCTATAACCTTTTTCCTGAAAATTTTAAAGAAACAAAAATGATCATTTGAAGGCAGTCACTTGATAAGAAATACTCATTATTTTTGCACATATTAAAACCCATATGTTTCTCATGTGTAGTTACTTGAGAGAGTTACATGAATGAAGAACAGTGGCATAAGAGCTAATGTATTATAACACTAAGAAATGCCAGGTGTGGATAAAGTTTGTTCTTTGAATCACACAAGCATTCATGTCTGCAGATAAACGTCCAAATTGCACAAAGTCACTTTATATTATGAACTTTTATAACATGTACTAGGCAAATTTCTTATTAACTTTAGAAGGTAAGTGAACAGTTAGTGTAACTTAAAAATGGTAATAGTTCACATCAGTTCTTTAGTTCTCAAGATAGCTAAATGCCAATATCCAAGAAAATAAATAAAAAGAAGGCAATTAATCCATCCACTTTCGTTTTAAATTATTGAATTATGAGAGTTTACAATAGATTAATAGCTGGTATAGAGTGAAGACAAAAGACAACTTTCTGAGAGGAGTCGGGAACTAATAAAATGTAATTCTTCAGGCACCAATTCTCAATATCAGAAGAGCTTGATAATTTCAGAGTACTGTGGTATGGGAGAGGATGTCAGGGCACTCAAAGATATCATCGGCATGAAAAATAAGTTAATGAGAATATGTGGTATGGGCAAATGAGATATAAGCATATTCTTCCTTTTTCCCAGTGATGGGAACCAATGAAATGATTAAGTAATAGAAATTCAAGTTATCACTTTGGCACATTGATACCTACTACTCTAATCATAGAGTGAGCTTGGATTCAACTATGCCCTTGAATTCTTTTCCTTTAAAACTGATTGTTTTGTCCCATAAGCATACAGAGCACATTCTAAAGCGATAACATAGGCGTAGGAGAAGCTAATGCTAATCGGTATAGATGTTTCAGCGATTGAAGTGAGAGCAGAAACACATAAATCCTCTACGCGGCTTCATTGTACTACAAAACTAAGCGATGATTAAATAATTAGGGGTAAGTAGTCAGTAAAACCTTTAAGAAGATTAGTTATGGAGAGTACAATAATAAATAACCCTAGATAAGCAATTCATAATTTCTATATTATGCGTTAAAATTGGGGAAAAATACGAGAAATAGAGAAAATTTCAAGGTTTTACTTTTTATTTGAAATGGCTGGGGGGTCTTCGTACTCGAAGTCCAACGGTTCATCAGTGTCCGTTGTCATCTTCGTGTATTTCTCCTAGTAACAACAGATTAACAGAAAGCTCTTCACTTTGTGTTTGAGTGTATGTATATGAGAGAGAGAGAGAGAGAGAGAGAAGTCTGAGTTAAAAAGAATCAGAGTGAGAAGAAGCGGCAAAATGAGAAAGTTGGCTGTGCTTTTTCGTTCGCGTTTGCCCGGGAAATCTTTCGTTACGTTCTGATTTTATCGATTGAACTTCCCGGCAATTTATTTTGTAGACTAAGTCCAATTGTAGTGGATCCGAATTCAAAATACACAATTTACATTTTAAATAGAGCAAATTGTCATTTTGGTCCACTGACTATAGGGGTCTTATTAATTTTAGTCAACGACTTTCAAAAGTGTTAATTGCATACCATGACTTTTAAATTTGTATCAATTTTGGACACTCCGGTGAAATTTCTGGCCAAATGTCGCCGGATTCTCTTAATCCCTCTGATCTGGCTTAATTCAAGGGGCAAAAATGTACTTTCCACTATCCAAAATAACCTAACCTAAACCATTAATCCCAGACCCGATTTTTCTTGACCACTTCATCATCCTCACTTCGTGAAGCAGAAAATCCATACTGCTCCTTTAAGGTTCAAATAGGCACTTAAATAAAATTTCGACATATCAAAGGAACCTACAATAGCATTCATCCAGCTTCCTATCTATTAACTTCAATTGAACTCCTGTGTTCATTAGGCCTAGAGAACTTGTAATAAAAATTCCCCCCAGTCCACCAAAAAGGGCATTTCATTTCCCCTTTTACTCAAAACACATAATAAAAGCATCTATCCAATTAGGTTTTTGAGAAAATAACTTTGCAGTGACACCAATAATAGCAACAGAATACCTTCCCAGAACCTAGGAAGCCGGTGATAATAGTAGCCGGAATCCGATTATCGGGAGGAATCTTGGTCAAAACATCAGAATCTTCACTTTGAGGGGTGGAAGTGGTGGCGGCAGAGGCAGTGAACCTCCGGGAGAAACGACTCGATTTGGGGGAGTAACTGAGCGTAGCAGCAGAGATAATTCCTGAATGAAGTGAGGATGATGAAGTGGTCAAGAAAAACCGGGTTTGGGATTAATGGTTTGGGTTAGGTTATTTTGGATAGTGGAAAGTACATTTTTGCCCCTTGAATTAAGCCAGATCAGAGGGATTAAGAGAATCCGGCGACATTTGGCCGGAAATTTCACCGGAGTGTCCAAAATTGATACAAATTGAAAAGTCATGGTATACAATTAACACTTTTGAAAGTCGTGGACTAGAATTAATAGGACCCCTATAGTCAGTGGACCAAAATGACAATTTGCTCTTTTAAATATTTACAATTTAAATTCTGAACATTCAATATGTAAATTGTGTTAAGTCTACACTGCAGGGTGAATTCAAGTCTATGGTATAGTTATTAGAATTTCTCCAATATGAATGCTAGCACAATTTTTGATTTATTGTCTTAACCGTATAAAGTTGAATCCAATGTTTCAAGCCCAATAAAAGGGGTAAAAAAATATTTTTGAACAAAAACTTCATTAATTCATATCCAAACTTAGATCATTTCAAAGGAAGAAAGGATGAGTAAAAAATCACTTCGCATGATCTAACATAGAAAGCGATTCCTTAACAAATCCATGGACAATCCTATTCACATAATCTTTAACAAAAGAAATGTACACTTGCATAAGTTGACACATAATATCTTTAATGTCTAAAAGCATTGTTGCAAAAATCCCGCCTACGCACCGATTAATCCCCGCCTAGGCGCTAGGCTCCAGTCGACCGCCTAGCGTATCACCCTAAATGGTGGTCTAGGCGGCTGGCCGGCTAGGTGACCGCCTAGGCCGCATAAACTTCGCTTAGGCCGCCTAAGCACCGCCTAGGCGCCGACTAGACCTCATAGGCACCAACTAGACCGCTTAGTCGGGCAATTAACTATTGTTCTTCTTTTTTTAAATGGGTTATTTCACTCAAAACAACATCATTTTGAGCGAAATAACCCTATACTATACAAACTCTAGATATTTTTTAGGTAAATATTTAATATTTTAGTATTAACTATTAAAATATTATATAATTTATAATTATTAGTCTTTAAAAAATTGAAAATACTTAAACAAGTTTTTTAAAAATAAAAAATACGCTGGCGCGTAGGCGCCGATTAATCCCCGACTAGGCGTCCTAGGCGCTCCCCAAGCGCCCAAGGAGCGCCTAGCGATTTTTTCAACCATGCCCCCCTAAAAGTAAGAGATCAAAGTAAGAAACAGTACGACCCATAGTTAATTAGTTAAGCCAAAAACAACCAGTAGGGGTAGCTTGCTGATGTCAATTTAAGAAAAAAAAAATTTTAACCTTTTTTTTTTAACAATTTTTTTTAACGTTAGGTTGGCTCCTAGAGTCCTAGGTGCATTTTTAAGATTAATATGGCACGCGCTACTTTAATTTTTTTTTTCTTATTTATTTTCAAATTCGACGCGAGTTAAAATTGGTTATTGTTTAACATTTCTTTAATTTTTGTATGGATAAATGGTAGAATTTAACAATTCAAGGAGGATATGGACTTGTGGAGAACCAAAAAGGGGCCAAAGATTTACACTAAAGATTCGATTTTGGTGAAAATTATTAAATTGCACGGTAGGTTTCAGTGCTGTGTGTAATGATGAATACATTTCTTTGGCTTTGACAGATAGTGTCCAAGATGTTAGTTTTTCCTGTTTCACTTTATCTCGAAAGTGAAAAAATTGCTGTGCTAAACTTGATTCTGCATGACGACTAAGAAAATGCTTACAAAAATCAAATTTGTATCAATTTAAGAGCGAGAATCAGACTCCACTCACTTGCTAGGCTGCTCTGCTTAGTCCTGAAGACACAATTAACAGCTATGCAACAAGGGATTTTCCAAGTAAAA
Source organism: Ipomoea triloba (assembly GCF_003576645.1). Classification (NCBI taxonomy): domain Eukaryota; kingdom Viridiplantae; phylum Streptophyta; class Magnoliopsida; order Solanales; family Convolvulaceae; genus Ipomoea; species Ipomoea triloba. The sequence continues at coordinate 33,774,381 of NC_044919.1, read as the reverse complement.
CTCAACATGTTAGTTAAAGCTCCCAAAGAGAAATGAAAATCCAAGATGATCATAGACAGGAATATAGCTTTAAAATATATTGCTTAATTCTCCTATGATTCAGGAGCAATCTGCAGGATTCAGGAAGGATAAGAGTGGTTCAGAAAATCGAACCTTAATACACAACTATACTTTGGTTTATTTTGTGTACTTCTGCTATATCTGTTTCCTGGTTTTCTTTTCTACCTCTTACTAGCATCGCTGGTTGTCACCGGCATTTCTACTTCCTGCTCCGCCTGCTCCCTAAACTTCTTGTATATATCCCCTCGGTAAAACTCCCGAGTCCTCGCTACAAGAATCAGGGACGAAATTGCCCCAAAGAACGTTACACAGGCCAGAATGATGAAAGCGAGACGATAACAATGGGGGCCGATGCATGTAAGCTCCTTCACATCTGCCCTGGTTAGCCCTCTCTTGGCGAGATCATTGCGAGCCTCCTTGTCGTATAAATGCCCGGTGATCATCACGTTGAGCACGTATGTCCCGATGGGGCTAGCCAGCTGCCCGCAGTTGAACAGCGTGGAGTAGTATTTGAGCCCGAAGAGCTCGGAGATGATGGTGAAGAGGAGCGGGAGCTGGGCGCCAAAGGAGAAGCCGATGACGATGGAGGCAATGTAGAGGGAGTCGGGGGTTGGGAAGGCGATGAGGAGGAGGCCGATGCAGGATAAGAGGAGGACTAGTGTCATCATCAGGGGCCTCGGGAACTTGTACTTGACGAGGAGTGACTCTGAGAAGAATCCCGAGAAAATCCTGCCAAAGAAGTTCCATATACTGAGGAGGGACACGAAGGTTTTGATCGTCTTCGTGGGGTATCCTAGCGATTCACCGATCTGTCCCATGTTGTCCACTGCTGTTAGGCTCGATCCCATCCCGCAGAACGTGGCTACGAAGAGAATCAGCATATCAGTGCTCAGAAGAGCCTGCAGGATAGTATAGTCTTCTCCTCTTTTCGGTTTGTGGAAGAAAATATTGGCTAACCAAGAGACTTTGGGATCTTTTCGGTTTGCCTCATTTCCCTCTGATGTTGGAGGCGGGGGCGTTTGGACAGTTATCTTAGTAGTCGGATTCTCCTCGTTGGCCGTTTTCCTCTTCTGCCAGAGGGCTAATTCGTGTTTAACGAAGAACACCAGAGGGACAAAAAGTAGCAAACACGAAACAGCAGCGCTAGCATCATAGCCTGCTGCAGAAAACGAAGCCACTTTTTGGAAGATTGTAATGACCATTAGAAACAAGGCGAGGACGATGGTTGAAATCAAGCAAATGTAGAACATTTTGAGCTCACTCTTATCCCTAATCACCTTCATTTCTCGAATTGTGTACACAAAAACCACTGATAACGCGGCTGGGAGCCAACCGATGAGCAGGATAAGTGACTTGGAATCATTCCCATAGACAGCCAAGTAGAGCTGAGTCATGATGGCACCACTTAGCCCGGTGAAGCCTTTCAGGAGGCCGATCATAGCCCCCCGGGACTCGGGGAAGTTTCGAACAGACGTGACTAGAGCACCCGTGTTAGCGAAGTTCTGAGAATTCGCACCAATGCAAATGTACAAACACATTTGCCAGACCGCCGGCTTGGCAATCTTTCCCGTTACTGACAGCCATATAACAAAGTAGCCCGCAAAGTTCAGGCCTGCACCAACTAGCAAAACAAACCACGTTGGCGAGACCTCAGCAAGAAGGCCCGACAACACTCCAACATTGGCCCCGAGATCCTTGAAAAATCCTAGGAGGTTAAGCGTGGTTTGGTCATACCCGAGAGACGATTTTATCTCCTTGGAATACACTCCAAACAGATACGTGGCTCCCGCCCCAGCCATGATCAAGAACGAGGCAAATAGAGAGAACCATCGTCCTCGAACGAAATGGAGAAAGAACCGGAGGGGCTCGCTGCTTCTGCTACCACCATCCACCGCCGTTGCTCCCATTACTTTCGCCCTGAAATTAGTCACAATGCAAATTCAAGATTCAGAAAGACTATATATTGATACTCTGCCTAATCGGTATGACTATAAATCTATAATTCTAAGTGGGTGGTTAGGAAATTGACAAAAGGGGCACAGCCCAACTGCTATATATAACTAAGACAGCACCAGCAAAGATAATGCAATACGGGAAAAGCGGTCCAATAATTCAACACCCTTTTCACATAAGAGTTCACGGGAATCTGTCTTTCTAATCCTTAATAGCAGTAAAATATGCAGAAGCAGATAATCTCATAATCATCAATAATTTATGATGCAATAACAACTTAACCAAATCGGTAAATTGCTGTGAGTCATTTCCCACTTTAAAATGAGTGAAGCAGAAATAATCAAGCTTTATCCAAAAAGATGTTTTTCCATATACAGAATACTAAAATGACTGATAACATACTACATATATGAAAGGTTGTCATATATACAAAGAATCGCCTCTGTTTCTTACAAATCTGGGATCCTGAGTGTTCCAAAACATCCCAAATAGCTTAAACCATTCATATCAGTGATTCCTCAATGATCGAAAACACAATATCTGGGGGTGTAATGATCTGGCCAAGGCAAATCCCCAGAATAGTAATTTTTTTTTTTTACTATTTTAATAGCCAAGTGGACATATAATAAGTGGGAATATCAGAATTCAAACACTAGAGAAAAAGAACACTTCGATAAGACGGGTTGACAAAAACAACAAGCCACTTTAGAAAAGTATGCCCGTGATATATTAGAACAAAGACTTGCAAAATAAAAAAGTGTATCCTAGCTGCTTTGTCTGGTAATTGGAATACCCCACAAGCCCACAATCAAGGCGTATACAACTCCAAAGCAGTTCACATGCCCCAGATGTAGTATTCAATTGAGGAATAAATTTTATGAATAAAGAAATAATACATAAAAGTAGCAAAATTATTGGACTAAATACTCATTACATTGTTCATACTAATCCTCCTCAGATCAACCCTTTATTCTGGGCAGTTTATTGGACACAGGAATAGCATTTCTTGCCTACCTTCTTCTCATGAGAATCTTATGATTGGTTTTTAACACATCAAGAACAAGCAACACAGCCATATCTATCCATAAACATAAGCATATTCAAAACAAATGCCAAGAGTTTTCAAAAAAAAATGCCAAGAAAACTGGGCATAATTGCACCTCTAACTAAACCTATGACCATCCGACACATCATATGACACTGTTTTCAAAGATTCTTCAACAATTCTTGTTTAGGAACGAAGGGAGACAATTTGTCTTATCAAACTATTCCCACTTTCTGCCCTCTCCATTTTCAGAAAAAAAAAAAAAAAAAAAAAAAAAAAGGTGAGAAGGGCAAAAGAGGATGATGCAATTAACTGATTACTGTCGTTAGCAGTTGAAAAAAGTGGGATGGGATAAAGTAATGACCCAAGAATTCCAAGAAAATTAGAATGAAATGCACAAACTAAAATAAAACAAAATGTAATGGTGCTTACTTCGGAGAGATTGAGGTTTTGGTGGTTTTCAGTGACGGATTGTCTAATGAAGAGCAATAATGCTGCTGAAATAGTAAGATAGAACACAGTCCAGACCCATGAAACAACTAGTACTTTGTAGCCTCCACGATTCAGGGCTCCGTGTTTCTTGCAATCTTAATCTTATTCTTGATTTTGTCGATAAACAACGGTTAGTTTCAGTGTGGGAAGGGCTGCTTGGTTAATTCTCCAGTGTTCTCAATCATATGTGACAAACACACGACGACTTGGAATGAATACTCAGCAACTGGCCTGGAGAACAGGAGAAGTGGCGATGACCCATGAGGATAGGCTTATTAAATGACTCGTTGACGTTCTCATCCTAAAATTATCACATTGTAGTTTGTGAAACTATATCATTTTCGTCCTTAAATTATTAAAATAATAATAATTTTATCATTCAATTCTAACAATTGAATGGCAGCAAAAAATAATAATATAATTAGTGATAAAAAAATATAATAATTTAAGGATTAAAAAAATCATTTTAAAATTATTTGTTACCAATATATAAATTATTAGTTCCTGTGTTATGATTTTACATTACGAAATATTCTTTGTAATAATTTGTGACAAAATGTTATATTTGGATAAGATATATATTGCATTGGTAGATTTTCTTTATCTAATCAAACATTATCTAATCTAATCTAATACGACAAATATAATAATATTCAATCTTACCCGGAATATAAAATGTGTTATAAGAGTATATATATTGCATTGATAGATTATACTTTTGTGTGTTGTACTTCTTATATTTATTTTTCAAATTTACCTCTATTTTTGTGTGGATATTATTCAATTCTCTTAACATATGTTAAAATCTAATATATATATAATATCTAATTTCATTAAGCATTAATTGGAATACAAAATGTGTTGGTAGTATAAATTGTATTGGTAGATTATACTTTGTGTTTCCTCCATTGTACCTCTTATATTTAGTTTTCTGGTTTACTCCTTTATTTATTTATTGGAAATTACTCAATTCTCGATCTTAACATATGTTAAAAAGTTAAATAATGGCTATCAAATTAATGTAATGTTTTTTCTTTGTACGTAAATGACTAAAATAGATATTAATTTAATGTAGTGATGATTTTTTTCCTTTTACGTAAATAACTATAATAGATATCAATTTAATGCAATATTTTTTTGCTTACATGATAATGACTTCTAACGAACAAACTATTATCCATAATTGCAGTTATAATAGTTTTTTTTTCATTCCAAAGAATTTCAAAAACAATATTAATTGAAAATTTTAACAAATATGATATATCAATATTTTAACTTGTGGTGGATGATGGGAGTGGGTTTGAGCCTCAATGGAGGCAATTGTTGACTCGTTTTGCTTCAGAAGGTTGAGAAAGTAGCTATGAACAGATACTACATTGTAATAGAGTCAGTAGTACTCAAAAAAATATTTTCACTTGTGGGATATGAAAATATTGATTGATTTTTTGTTTAAAATTTAAAACTAAATTTTGGTAAAGTAAGATGATCAAATGATATNAAAAAAAAAAAAAAAAAAAAAAAAAAAAGGTGAGAAGGGCAAAAGAGGATGATGCAATTAACTGATTACTGTCGTTAGCAGTTGAAAAAAGTGGGATGGGATAAAGTAATGACCCAAGAATTCCAAGAAAATTAGAATGAAATGCACAAACTAAAATAAAACAAAATGTAATGGTGCTTACTTCGGAGAGATTGAGGTTTTGGTGGTTTTCAGTGACGGATTGTCTAATGAAGAGCAATAATGCTGCTGAAATAGTAAGATAGAACACAGTCCAGACCCATGAAACAACTAGTACTTTGTAGCCTCCACGATTCAGGGCTCCGTGTTTCTTGCAATCTTAATCTTATTCTTGATTTTGTCGATAAACAACGGTTAGTTTCAGTGTGGGAAGGGCTGCTTGGTTAATTCTCCAGTGTTCTCAATCATATGTGACAAACACACGACGACTTGGAATGAATACTCAGCAACTGGCCTGGAGAACAGGAGAAGTGGCGATGACCCATGAGGATAGGCTTATTAAATGACTCGTTGACGTTCTCATCCTAAAATTATCACATTGTAGTTTGTGAAACTATATCATTTTCGTCCTTAAATTATTAAAATAATAATAATTTTATCATTCAATTCTAACAATTGAATGGCAGCAAAAAATAATAATATAATTAGTGATAAAAAAATATAATAATTTAAGGATTAAAAAAATCATTTTAAAATTATTTGTTACCAATATATAAATTATTAGTTCCTGTGTTATGATTTTACATTACGAAATATTCTTTGTAATAATTTGTGACAAAATGTTATATTTGGATAAGATATATATTGCATTGGTAGATTTTCTTTATCTAATCAAACATTATCTAATCTAATCTAATACGACAAATATAATAATATTCAATCTTACCCGGAATATAAAATGTGTTATAAGAGTATATATATTGCATTGATAGATTATACTTTTGTGTGTTGTACTTCTTATATTTATTTTTCAAATTTACCTCTATTTTTGTGTGGATATTATTCAATTCTCTTAACATATGTTAAAATCTAATATATATATAATATCTAATTTCATTAAGCATTAATTGGAATACAAAATGTGTTGGTAGTATAAATTGTATTGGTAGATTATACTTTGTGTTTCCTCCATTGTACCTCTTATATTTAGTTTTCTGGTTTACTCCTTTATTTATTTATTGGAAATTACTCAATTCTCGATCTTAACATATGTTAAAAAGTTAAATAATGGCTATCAAATTAATGTAATGTTTTTTCTTTGTACGTAAATGACTAAAATAGATATTAATTTAATGTAGTGATGATTTTTTTCCTTTTACGTAAATAACTATAATAGATATCAATTTAATGCAATATTTTTTTGCTTACATGATAATGACTTCTAACGAACAAACTATTATCCATAATTGCAGTTATAATAGTTTTTTTTTCATTCCAAAGAATTTCAAAAACAATATTAATTGAAAATTTTAACAAATATGATATATCAATATTTTAACTTGTGGTGGATGATGGGAGTGGGTTTGAGCCTCAATGGAGGCAATTGTTGACTCGTTTTGCTTCAGAAGGTTGAGAAAGTAGCTATGAACAGATACTACATTGTAATAGAGTCAGTAGTACTCAAAAAAATATTTTCACTTGTGGGATATGAAAATATTGATTGATTTTTTGTTTAAAATTTAAAACTAAATTTTGGTAAAGTAAGATGATCAAATGATATGCATGATAGAATTTATTTGTACTTTTACCTAATGATACTATACATACAACTATGATATTAAACAAAAATCATTACAAGTCTTTATCATAGTTATTACGTACCACTTTTTTAAAAAAATGTTCAATAAATAAAGATAATTGTAAGTAATACAAACAACTCTAATATATATATAAATATTACTTCAATTATAATTAAAATTTAATATATTTTTGAAAGTTTATGTTAAAAAAATAATGTCCTTTATTATTAAAGGCGTATCATATAATTATATTTATAATTTAACATTTATTTTAACTCTATAGTTTTGTTTTATTTTTATCATTGAGTAAATTTTATTCACTATTATATATTGGATAGGAATTTAGGAAACATATACGGTGACGAAAACGGGGCTATTATTATTGGAGATAAAAGAAGAAAGGCCAGAGATGTCGTATGTCGACGGCCACTATGGTCTTGGTTTGTTTTGGCTGTCACTAAAGCACGTTGGTTTATTGGAGTTAGGTTTTTGTGTTTTTTTTTTTTCAATAATTTTTTTAAATACCATACTTTTCATATTTAGTAAGTGAGAAAAAAAATTTATTTTGTTAATACAATTATTTAATCCGCGTTGATTCTAAAAAAAAAACTTAATAAATATCCCTTTATATATATATATATATATATATAAATGATTTCGATATACCTAATTTAATTCTTAATTAATATGGATAAGTTTAAAAATAATCCAATTATTTCTTCAAACTCATATTAGTCCAATAGTCCATCTAAAACACCTATTTACCACCTATTCTCAATAGATTTTTTTTTGGTGATAACCTATTCTCAATAGATACAAACAGTAAAATATTAATTCACCAAATTCACGCCTTACCAGTGTTTAACCTTGTAAAATAAAATTTTAAGTTAAATTTTTTTAAAAATGGTTGCTCACTTGCTCTTGATTATTAGGACCAGCACTAATCCAATAATGGCAGTCTTTTTCTCTTGCTATCTCTCTCATTTCCTGTCTCAACTTGTTGATTTTATTTTAGTCGCCCATTATGACTCATCGGCTGTTGAAAATTTTAGTTAAACAAAATACGGGGTCAATTTTAAAATTATTATACACACTTTCAAATTTTGCAATATTATAAAACTAAATTCATCATTTTTTTTTCACTTATTTCAGCAATCTTTAACCGTTAACCTACCTAATAGATAGATAAGATTAATCATCACTTTTTATATGGAAGTATGTTTTTATCTAAACCTTCTCATATAGAATTGTAGAGAACTTGGACCATAAATATTTTCGCAAGATATTTGAGAGCATTTGATAGCTTATATTTGGGCCATATGATGAAGATATTCACGTCATTTTAGGTCCTCGGTCTGCCCCATTGGTGGGCTTTTTATGATGGAGGAAGAGTGCATTTATGGTCCTTCATAGTGATAATGGTACTCTAATTTCGTATCACCCTCATGGTGGGGTAATTAGTTTTTATGAGCCTTCATTTTGGGATAATGATGTGATGATAATGACTATTTGATGGATATAATAAGAATATGTCTAGAGCTAACTGATTAGGATGAATGTTAAGGAGAATAATATGGATTAGAATGATCTCAAAGTTCGTTTAAGATGGTTTGACCCGAGCCTAGCTAAGAGGTTGGGTCAGTGGGTGAGTGGAAGAAGCGATCAAATCAGGACCATAACCACTCGCTTCGAGCGTGTGGTACATAGCGAGCATGAAAATATTATAAAAAGTCAAATATAAAAATCAATCATTTATCCTTATTTAGGACATGATTTGTCTTGTTAATTTCGTCAGCTAGACCTATTAATTCGTCTTTCGGACAAGCCTAGGTATTACCATCACTAGTTATTATCCCAAGGCTGTGGTTAACTCCCCCCTACCCCCCTCCCCATCACCTATCCTTGTATCTTCATTGCTTTTAATGGACTCCCCTTTGTGGTTCAATTGTATCATTACAAGTTGTGTATAGATTATAGAATTTGTGTTGGGAGAAAAGGTTAGTATAACTTGGTGCAAAGTTTAGAAGTATGAAGTTATATAATGGATTTTAACTATTTATATTTAAAAGAAAAATAAATTTATAAAGATTTTAAGAAGAAATGTTATGATTGAATACTTTTAAAATTTTAAAACTACATAGCCCAAGTTGGTATATAGATCATCACCGGCAAGACAACAATTAAGCTGGGTTTGGATCTTCAATTCTCAAGTATGTCCCGTGTAGAATGTGATTTTATGATGCAATCTTGCAACTTGCAAGGACATTCGCACATGAATATTGCAACGCAACAAATTCTACGTAGTATTAACTAAGGAGCCAACACCCCCACTAGGGATCAAACCTGTGATCTCTCACTTGGGAGGGTCACAGCTATGCCGCTTGATCACAAGGTCTTTGGCAATATATCCATGATATAACTATTGATTTTTAGTCTTTCCATAGTTTTAGAAGTTAGAACCCAGGATTGGCAAGTTTATGGGCCGACAAGTATCTGGATTTTGGTTGGGTGGACAATTGTATGAACATGCTATCCATATTACAATGGGCATCTTCAGTGGGCTATAACACAATTATTTATTTATTTATTTGATATATTAAATTTCTAAAATTACGCTAAATTAATCTTTAAGTTTTTAAAACTCTTATATACGTTAAATGAGGTAAATCGCGAGTCGCTTAGTTTTTTTTTTTTTTTTTGAAGGTAAACGTAGCTATTCCATTAATTCATAACATAAAACGTTTACATCAACGATCAATGAAATGGTAAACCATTCCTTACAGTCAGACATAGAAATAACTTTTCTAACTATGCTATAGAAAACTTGAATCGCAGGAAGGTTGGCTAGAGATTTCTTGTAAAAACACTAGCCCAGCTCAGTTCATAATGAGAATATTTTGATCTTTTTGATTCCATGCATTATTCTCATTATGCGCATTAAGGGAGGAGCCGTATGAGGTGAAAATCTCATGTACGGTTCTGGATTGATTAAATCATTCACTCCATAGTATAGTCTGATAGATCTTTTGACGAACTGATTAATCGGACGAGAATAAAGATAGAGTCCTGTTCTACATGTCAATACCGGCAACAATGAAATTTTTAGTAAGAGGAAAATCCGTCGACTTTAAAAATCGTGAGGGTTCAAGTCCCTCTATCCCCAAAAGCCTAGTGGACTCCCCAACTTTTTATCCCATCCTGTTTTTCATTCTCATTGGCGGTTCAAAATTCCTTATCTTTCTCATTCACTCTATTCTTTTACAAATGGATCTGAGCGGAAATGGCTTTTTCTTATCACACGCCTTGTGATGGATATTTGATACACGTACAAATGACCATCTTTGAGTTTGAGCAAGGAATCCCCATTTGAATGATTCACAATCAATATACTTACTCATACTGAAACTTACAAAGTCATCTTTTTGAAGATCGAAGAAATTCCGGGACTTGGATAAAACTTTGTAATCCGCTTTTGTTCTTTTAATTGACATAGACCCCAGCATCTAATAAAATTAGGATGCTACGTTGGGAATGGTCGGGATAGCTCAGCTGGTAGAGCAGAGGACTGAAAATCCTCGTGTCACCAGTTCAAATCTGGTTCCTGGCACATGATGAATTTTTAGGAGTCTCTCTTCTCTATAATCTTTCTAAATCAATTGATATGAATCGACATACATATTCGTTGAATCAAATACATATCCTTTCGGCGAGATAGACCCCATCCGTGTTATAGATGGGTAAAGTTTATTAAGATTCTATACTCCTCTTTTTTTCTTTTCTTCTCGTTCAATTTTAATACATCATATTCATATAGATTCGATTCTAAAGGTTAATAATTGGTTGTTGAAAAGCTCAAAGGGTGAATCCGGGGGGTTGAAATAGATAAAGAGTCCACAAATAACAAATAAATAGAATTAGAATCCGAGACCTTTTCTTTTTTTTTTTGATTTTCCTTCATATTTGAGTTCTTCATTCCCCCTACATGACTTTCTCGAACCCGTCTAAGTAATGTGCGCAGTACAAAGTTCATGATGCAGAACTCTTTTGGTTCATCCTATTGGTTGGCTCATTCGAACTAAGTATCTTCCAAAGAAATGTTCTGCTCTAGATTAACCAGGTCTCATTTTGGGAATTCTTGATAGGATAGGCTAACAAAAAAGGATTCATTGGAATTCTCNCTAAACGATTTATGCTAATGAAAATGAAAAGCTCGTGAAAGTAACGAGAGGAAAAATGCTCGTGAAAGTAACAAGAGAAAAACACAATAATAGAGAAAATAAAAAGTGGGTAAAGTCAAAGTTGGGAGTTCAAGACTACCAACACAAACCCCAATACCTACCTACTATTATTTTATTCAAAGGAAGAGAAAACGGAAGAGGAAGATCTGTGACGGTGGTTGGAGGCGGATAGAACTGCGACGGTGGTCGGGGCGGAAGAAGAGCGAGAGCAAACATAAAAGGTGATCAAAACCGCCGGCTCAAAGCTCCATTAGAGCTCCGGCCGGAGGCCGGCGGTGGAAGCGGAAGTTGAGCAGTAGAGGAAGGCGTTTGGTTTTAGAGGGAGAAGTGAGGTAGCATTAGGGTTTTCTTAGGTTTTAATTTTAGATTGGTTTACTACATTATTTTTGGGTTTATTTGTTAAAATCTGGCACTCAAACTGTCAAACACCTAATTTTTGATTGTATATAGAAAAGTATTTGTTCCAATGCTAAAATACCAGTAAATTTAAACATACAAAAAGTTATCGTGAACTAATTAATTAATCAACATTACCATGAGTTAATAAATAATTTACCTAATAATTAAAGTGGAAACAAAACTTGATTACAATGACGCATGATTAAATAAGGAATGTAGTATTTGGGGCAGGATGACATTTACATTATATCGTAGTAGTACATTAAGGTTGAGGCTAAAAAACCAAGAATATTATTAGTGGGGTTGTGAGTGCATGGATTGGAAGTCAAATAAAGATAAATATTGAGCTATAAATGCAGAAACACAGACAAAGACACATGCCCATTCTGGTTTCCTCTACTGTATGTAAAGCAAGTAGTGGAATTCTGAGCTAATAATAATAATAATTCATCACATGCAGCATCTCTATCCAAATATTACTCCTTTTATAATTTACACTCCATGTGCATACACAGCTCACTCTCCATCCCTGTAGGCCCCCTTTTATCCTCTAAGTTTTAAACCCGCAGCCACGACTCAAGAGTGATGAGTACTAGATAAATTTTATTTTGTGACCTAACAACATAGGATCACACAAGGGTAAATCCGGTCTAAGTTATCCCTTAACTGGTAAATAATTATAAGGAGGTAGACCAATTTACGTTGCATATAGCTGACCAACCTAAACTAAGAAGGTCAATAAATCATTCTTGTTGAGAGTTAAACGGTTACCAAGTCAACAACATGACTAATTTGGTTAGATTGTCCTATCTATACTTTTTTCTGAGTCTTTGATAAGATTCAAACTTATCATGTATTTTGTGGTTAAACTTATTTTAAGTTGATTAGGATTAACCAGTTGAGTTGAACTCGAGACTTTTGAATTAAGCAGGCAAAAGGGAGCAGTAACGGTCCACAAGAATGGTCCATCCCTACACATACAGCAGCAACGTAACAAGAAAACCAAACGCAGGGGGTAGGTACATACTAACGTTATTATTGTTGGTAGCGCCATATTTATTTGCCATCACTCTCCTCGATGTTCATGTTCCTTATTGGGACACGACAAAGCAAATGCCAAGGTGGTATCTATCTCTCCCATCATCTACTAAAAACAATTAATTTTTAGCATCTTCACTGTAAAATATTACACCGTAAAAAGACTACTTTTGTAGCAATGGAGTGAAGTTACAATGAAGGTTATATTATTTATCCTTAATTAATTAGTTGGGAGAAAACATGATTATTACTAAATGACGAGGGTATTAATGAAGAGCATAATTAGGGTGTAAGATATTAGGTTGATGAGATGATGATTGAGGAAGATGGTCATTATTGAAGTAATCTCAGAAAAGGTAAAATGGTTCGTGATGTTAAGTTAAAGAGTATATGGATGAGTGTGGTTGAACGCATACATCACAATCACAATCATATGGATGGGTGGCCCACTGCATGCATACACTCATTTGAAAACTCGAACAACCTGGCGTAACGTACAATGTCCATAGCAACCACCGTTTTCATAATTATGTGGACCTGATTGATTAGACAATTAATTTGATAACTATAAAAGCGTCCGTGAAGTTTTTTCGCGGTTATTGAGGAATTTTTGTAAGTGTAATTAGGAAAGAGAATATGGGGAGAAGAAAAAAAAAGAAAAAGAAAAAAGAAAATAATAACAAAGCCTGACAGTTTATTAAAAAAAAAATTAAAAAGTAAAGCAAAAGTCAGAGGGGCCGCAGCCACTCTGACTCGCCCAGAACACGCGCCCGCTTGGGGCTGGAAGTGCGCCAAACACGCACTTCCCTGGTCTATTTATTTATTTTATTTTATTTTTTTTAATTTTCTGACATGAACCCTTAACTAGCAGAATGAATCTTTCTCCTCAAAATTACTTCCACATCCGTTCAAGTTTATTTTAGCAAGTTTATTGGCTGACATGATCCAAGCATTATACATTGCTGTGGATGCTCTAAGTATTCTAATAAATTATTTCTTAATCTTCTTAGTTTAAGCTCATAAATTTTAGACAATTTAAATTAATTTATATTTATGATTTTTAGTTGATTTGGGTTAGAATGCAAATTTTACTTACAATGCATATTTAAATAGTCACTGCACAATTTTCAGTAAACGTATAATTAGGTTGGGGATACTAATCAAGTTTTGCATATAACAAAACGCCATGGAGTAATGATTCTAATGATTAATTTTATTAACTTGTTATGATGAGAGATCTTGTCCCAAAAGAACAAAATAGTTATGATGAGATAAATTAATTATGGTATCATAAAAATTTGATTTGGAAAAGTTAAAGATACGAAGTACTTTTTTAAGTGTATTTAGAATTTTTATTTTGAGACACACTGATTAATTTTCTCACACAGACACATAGGTATCTTTAACGGGCGAAATAATTTATTTGGATAAAAATTATACATACTTTTATTTTGTTGATTGGTGTATTGGAATACGTGGTGGGTTAGAGGCTAAAGACAGGTTGCAAAATGCAAGCTAAGTTGTCTTGTTTTAGAGCAGTTGTTGTTGGGGGCTAAAGCTTATCGTATCATCCTATAAATAAACCTAGTTTTGATGAAGTCAATCCGTTAAGCTAAGTTTCCTTAACGCATACGCCATGCCCAACTATGACAGCTTCCACTAAGATAATGAAATATTCAACCACAAACAGTTAGCAATTTGGCATTTTTTTTTATTAGGGCCCCTTTGTTGACAGATATCTACTCGGTTTAATTAATTTAATTGTTTTATTCGTAGAATTATTAATTAGTTATCACCTAATCCTATATCCTATGTGTTTGGCGGAAATTCAATGTACTATAAAGCATAGGGTGATGATGTGCACGGGTGTGGATAGAAATTTTGATGTTTATAGGCTAAGTGCAATCCTTAGTACATTTTTTATGATTTTTGTCAGGACAATTAGGAAATAGAAAGGAGAGGGAAAAACGGAAAAAAAAAATAAATAAATAAAATTTAAAAATAAGCTTACAGATTTGTTATTGTGCTAAAAATCACCAAAAAATTCTTATTGGGTTCCTCTAATAAATTTCTATTGAAAGAGTAATGAACTTTGCACGTAATTATCATTTTTATTTTTGAGTAGAATAATCATAATGCAACATCTTTGTACACAATCATAACACTAATAACCTCACCACGAAACATTGAGCAATCTACCATAAACTTCTCCTATACTAAGAAATAGGGTTTTGAATAATAAAACTGGGACGTGACTTCTTGGTGATAGTTTAGAAGGTTAAACATGGTAATAATGTAAGATAGTGATGTCAAGTAGATTGTGTTGTGCTGATCGATCTGATCCATGCCCACAATTCTCAAGTCGTGCTGACATAACCCACATTAGAATGTGAATTGTGTCAGCTCACCTCACATTTTTAAATAGTCAGGCTAAATTAGTCTAACTTGACTCAACCTATGTAACATTTTGAGTTACGTAGTACACCATTATGGGAGGGATTAAAATTGTCTAGCTAGACACATCCACAAAGAATTAAACTTAGGCCCAATGCAAATTATATGGCGATCACACACAATCACTCCCATTCAAGATTACAAAATTTTCAGATTCCTCTTGATAAAGCCTAGACTCGTTAATTTTGGTTGATGTTGTAGAGTAGTAGGCGTTGCTAATAGCTCTACCCAAATTCCTATAATATCTCCCTTGTCTTTGGCTTTCTTTTCCATAAAATTAAAGTCATCAATCACAATAGCATATTGATAACTGAATGGAGAAAATCTCTAGTCTCTAGTGTCTAGCAATATATAAGTGGTAACATGGGTGCATGCTTATGTCACTGCAAGTTCCAGTTCACAAATAAAAAAGTGGACAAAAAATAATGCTCTATAGTCTATCCTATTATGTTTAAACATTGGAATTGAATGAACAATACGACATTGCCACCATTATCTTTACATATTAGAAAGCCGTCCATACATCATATATACTTTGGCACTGAATGAAACAGATAAGTATGACAACTTTCCTCTCCTTTCATGATTGTGGAGTTGTATTTGATCAGGCCAATGAATTCATAAATTAATATAATACAACTTTAATTTAGTCTATACCATTAATCATGCTTTAATTTTTATGTCAACTGTAATTAAATATTATTGTATGTTGATTGGTGAATCAAAAGGAGTGGAGTAAATATTTCCAAAATATTTTTTTCTCTTTAAAAAAAATGATTCGCAGTCAATAAATAGATTTAATTAGTTGTGTCTTGATCAGGAATCTTCGCACCAAAACACAAGATCTGTTTTTAATACACCAAAACACAACATTTAATTAACACCAAAAAGAAGAAATTTTGAATTTTTGCCGCATAATTGATACCTCCTAACCAGATTTACTTATAGAAGATTAAATTTGTATCAAAATCAATAAGCAGAGAATCAGGTTGAATATAAAAATTCTAACAACAGTCAGTAGATTTTTTAAATTAATTAACCCTTTACGTGTATGTGGATAAAATTGTCACAAGCTAGATACCAACTTTTGGCTTTAAATTATTAAAATTTATATACAATTGTTACTATACATCATCAAGTTTTAACTTTATTTTAACATTAAATATTTCTATAAAACATAATAGTAATAGTATCAAATCACAAGGTATGTGGTGAGTTGGTGCCTCTTGTTACTGATAACATAAGAGAAACCTCATCAGTGAGGCTTTTGGGTTGGTTTGAGGGTAGAGGAAAGAGGAAAATAATCCGGCAACAACAAAATTTTAAAAATAATAAGTATGTATTTACGCGCCAACTAGGTGCATCAGATGCACCCAACGTGAATGCTATATGCTTTTTTCGAATTAATGAGCCCCGGCCAAAAACCAATGCTTACTATATAAAAAAATCCAACAAAAATCACTTATCCCATTTGTTAACAACCTCCCCTCAAACTTTTTAGTATGCAAAAGCTACCCAAAAATTACAAATATGGTTGCTCTAACATTATAACACTATGTTAAGAAAAAAAAAATCCAAAATTGGGGATAACCATAACAAAGTTGATTAGGCTATTGAATTGATAACTACAAGTTTACAAATTCGTCTCTCTACAAAAGTGGCTTGTTTGCCTTTTAAGATTGAGCCAGTTGTACACCATTAGAGCATTAAATAATGAATGTTGATTTTCCTCGTCATAGAAAATAAATTTGACTTAAAACGAATTACTAAGTGTGTAAAATATAATTATTGTGCAACAAAAAACAACAAATTTAATCTTATTAACACTTTTTTTTTTTTTTGGATTAACACTTTTTAAATTAATCCTGTAGCATAAAATTTTTCGACCAAAAACAAAAACATATCAGAATTTGAGTGCAGTTTTAAGCTTTTGAGACTGTCTGTCACCTCATGTGCTTATGGGTATGGGAATGGGAATTATTCAACCTTTTGACAACACTTTAAACGCTTAGCAGCCACTCCAAAATTACCTTTTCAGACACTCTTTCTTAACCTTTTACCAAATGTTTCTGTTTCATATTTTTCATGCCTCCCCTACTTCCAACTTTGCCCTCCCTCCAACCTTCTACCTAAAATATAAAACTACACTATAGTAACTTTTCTGTATCATATTCTAATATTCTCTAGCATCTAATATGATCATGAGAAAGGGATGATCAATTTACATATCTTGAATGCTCAACTACCATACGTTAACCTTGTAATAACTGAGGTCAATCTTATACACGCATGTATATACAATGTTGCACTTAGTTATATAATTTCATAAATATTATACTTAAACGAAAACTTATAACAACTATCTGAGAATGCGCATAGGGTAAATATTGTCTTTTGATCCCAAACAGCAAGAGATTACAAGAATGTAAATCAGTTTATGTTATATCTAACCAGTCAAATCAAAAAGGTCAATAAGTAATTTTTGTTAAGAGTGTAACTTACAATTTTATGATTAGTAGTTAATAGCTTGACCTAACTTGGCTGGGATTGCTTTAAAGTCAATCTTCTCAAAGGTCAAAATAGACATTTTCCATCAGGCATTGTCATCTTGCTGAGACACGGAGACTATAGCTGCTGTTTCATTCTGATTTTCTGATCCATTACAATGTGACCTTCTCAAAACCCCCCACCATCACCCCTCCGCTCTCCAGTCTCTCTCTCCTTCCATCTCTCCGTGACCTCCATCATTATTATTTTTCTCGAAAACACAACCGCCTTAAATTTAACAAAAAAAATATAGTTGTTGATTATTTTGGGTAACTTATCTTAAACACCACATCATATTAGTTAATTCTTTATTCTTCAAGCTAAAACGAACCCTCAACCAAAAAAAAACATTTTTTTCAAATTTTCAATTTTTCATCCTTGTTTCTTGGTTTATACTTCAGACCAAAACCAAACCCCGATAGCCACCTCTCACCAGCTCCGTCGCCTCCATCCCCTGCAGCCCTGCAGGGTGCTTTGATCGATTAATAGGGCGGGGAGAAATGGCGGAGATCAGAAGACAAACCTCCAGGAACAAAGGGTTTTATGTGAGGATGAGGTTGTTAAGACCAGGAAGACAGACCTTCTGCCATAGATATTTCAAATGGCTTCTCTGGTTTTCCCTCTCTTTCTATTTCTTCGCCTCTTTTATTTTCACTCATAAACCCGCCACCTCCGCTATCTCCAGAACCACCGTTTTCCGCCAATCTAAAGCCTCTCGCGCCCTCATCGAATCCCATAACTCTTCTCTCCTTCATCAACCCAATACCCAGCAAGGTAATTAATTTACGAGATTAGCATGGCTTTGTTAAATTAGTTTATTACGAGATTTGACGCGTTTAATTTGTTTGTTGGGCTGGCTCAGATGTGTTTAAGGATTTGAAGGTTTACATATACGATTTACCGGCGAAATATAACGTGGATTGGTTGAATGAGCGGTGTAGCAGCCATTTGTTTGCTTCCGAGGTGGCTATTCACAGAGCCTTGGCCAGCAGCGAGGTTCGCACGTTTGACCCGTGGGAGGCTGACTTTTTCTTCGTCCCCGTTTATGTTTCTTGTAATTTCAGCACGGTCAATGGCTTCCCAGCGATTGGTCACGCCCGGAATCTAATTTCGTCCGCCATTCGCCTCATTTCCTCTGACCTTCCCTTCTGGAATCGCAGCCGCGGCGCCGACCACGTCTTCGTCGCATCTCATGATTTTGGGTCATGTTTTCACACATTGGTATACCAAAAAAAAAAAAAGCGATCTTTTACGTTGTTTATGCAGTTATGCCCCAACGTTTTGTTTTTCTTTCGAGGTATTCAATTCAATGAAAGTTGTTTTTTTTTTTTTGGTTGTGGTGGGATAGGAGGACAGAGCAATCGCCGATGGGGTGCCGGAGTTTTTGAGGAACTCGATCGTATTGCAAACGTTTGGGGTGAAATATAATCACCCGTGTCAAGATGTGGAGCATGTTGTTATTCCGCCGTATGTTTCGCCGGAAAGTGTACGGAAGACGCTGACGACGGCGAGAGCTGATACCCGGAGAGATATTTTCGCGTTTTTCAGGGGCAAAATGGAACTTCACCCCAAGAACGTTAGCGGTCGTTTTTACGGGAAGTAAGTTTTCAACTGTTTAAACGGAGTTGAGTTAATTAACAACCGTTTTATAGAAAAGTTTGGTTGTATGTTTAACTTTACTTGAAATGACGTAAATGACCCTCACAGGGGGGTACGGACGGTAATTCTGCGGAACTACGGCAACGACCGGAAGTTTTATCTGAAGCGGCACAGATTCGCCGGTTACCAGTCAGAGATTCTCCGGTCAACGTTTTGTTTGTGTCCTTTAGGATGGGCGCCGTGGAGTCCCCGGCTGGTGGAGTCTGTGGTTCTGGGCTGCGTGCCGGTGATCATTGCTGACGCCATCCAACTGCCGTTCCCCTCTGCCGTACCGTGGGAGGAAATCTCCGTCACGGTGTTGGAAAAAGACGTGCCTAACCTCGGCCCCATTCTCGAAAAAGTGGCGGCGACTAATCTCACCGCCATACGACGGCGCCTGTGGGACCCGCGCGTTCGCCGGGCCCTTCTGTTCAACGATCCGATGGTGGAAGGAGACGCTACGTGGCAGGTCCTCCTCGCCCTGACCAACAAACTCACCCGGTCTCACCGAAGGTCAAGGGTTTCAACCCAATAGGGAGCCGATAACGTGGACGAATCCCATTGGGCGGAATGCTTGGTCAGCTAAGGTGTACTTTAGATGACGTGGCGGGTAGTTTTGTGATATAATGGGTGACAGCTCACAGCTGGGATTGTAGAGGAGGAGGGAAACGTATAGACATAGGGAAACGTGTCAGTAGGAGTGGGGCCCAAACGGCAGAGATATTATTGTGGCTGAGCTGGCTGGACGGGATTGGTTGGAGAAGCGGTTCGGAGGGACAGGGTGTGTTAATTGTTTTGTAGCGTCACATGTGAATTGGGGGAATATAAATTTTTGAGAAAAATAAGAAGAGAGAAGATTCCCTGCGGCGATCCACACTGTCCGCAATGTGGATTCCAACTAGGCTGTAAATAAAAAAGCAAACAAAAACTCATACAATAATTCAAATACTTATTCTTTTGTTCACTTCAACGATGCTTAATCACGACCTCTGACATGACATTTATCTTTTCAAATAATTCTTAAAAATCTAAAAAATATTTGTTTTTTTTTCAGATCAAGAGGTATTTTGAGTAGGTTTTAACTATATAAGGCATTTTTAAATCCATATCATACTCAGATTAATCTATATGCGCATTGGGCTGACCAATGAAATACTCAGTATGTGATTTGAAACGAAATTTTACGAGTATTATTGGAAAAATTAATGTAGTATTATTAGGTTCTTTAAAAAAGTATATAGTATTATTAGGGGAATACAAATAATTTATGTAAAATCCTTTCAAAAAAAAAAAATTATGTAAATGGGGGAGACAAAGTGAAATGGTGACAGCTGTGATGTGTCAGTGACTTTAATTGCCAAGTGGGCACCGGGGGTGACAGTGAATCATGGATGTATATAAAACCTGAATTGGCAAAGTTAAAGCTGACAAGGTTAAATTAAAAAAATAAATAAATCAATTCTTAAAGTTTGACTCGAGCTGAAACAAATTTTATTTTTTAAAGAGTTTTTAATTTTTTAAAAATAATTATAATAATAAATTATGTACAGAAAGTTGTTGGTATCATTGTAAAGGAGAACAAATACAGTGAAACAAATAAGAATAGTAGAAAGTCAGAAACCACAGTAAATGTGTGAACTGCGTGGTTTCTGATAGTGAGTACAATAATAAGCACTATCGTACAAAAGCCATAAGGTTAAGTACAGATAAAAGTAGATAAAGTTTTACGCTTCTATTGTTGTCTTATTACTCATTTATTTATATCATTATTAATTTTTACAAGTATGAATTCCAAACTTAATGTCGCCTTCTTAATGTCATCACTGCTCCTATTTTTGAGACTAGTAAAATAAATAAATTGGGAGATATCACTCAACTGGTCTATAGATTTTCAAATACTTGTATTATTATCTTTTATTATTATACTATTGTTCCCAAAATGGTAGTGGTATGCTTCTTGGTTCCAAGGCTTGCGTTTATATATAAATACTTGTACCAAACCAGTTACCTAAAGATAATACTACAATAGTACAATACAATTGAACTAATGACAATTTCAACTAAGTTAGTCAGATAGTTGATTTTTATTGGCCTTCTTATTCAGTTAAGTATTAAGATGTTCAAATTTGACTCCACTTAATCATTAGTTCATTACTCAAGTTTGCACTCAATTTGACATGAAACATATGACATTTAAATATTTTTGAGCAAAAAATTTCAATAGTAGTAGTGGTGCAGCAACAGCAAAGTAGCAATAGTTGTTGTAATAAAAATTTGGTATTTTTTTTAACATATTGCACCATACTCACATAATATGCAATGGGATTAATTCAATTGAGTCTTAAATGTACTTCATTCTGAAATAGCTTACAAGAAGTTTTTTTTAAAATTTTTTTTGAAATTTTTTTTAACATGCGTATTGCATCGTACTCACATAATATGGAATGAGACTAATTCAGTTGAGTCTGGATTGTACTTCATTTTAGAATTGCTTACCTAAGGACGATGCGACATTTTATTTGCAAATTAGATCGTGAACTAGTGTTTGTCCACCATGTGTATTACAGACCTTCACCTTGTCCAAATTATGTACATATGATTAACATATCATGTATGTTAATTGCATGTACATAATATATTAACTACATGTTAATTATAATTACATAATATAGATGAAGGTGTACAATAGACATGATAAACCTTAGTTAGTTCAAGATATAACAATTGCATTTTATTACAGTAGGTTTATGATTAATACATGACAATTTTTCTAGACTACCATAATTGAAACCATATGGACCAACTTAATTATAACATATTTTGTCTTATATGTAAAACATTCTTCTTAAGTTGTGCTTTAGCATTTAACCTTTTTAACTATTTTGGTGTGAATGTTGTCGTTTCACTACCTATTTTCTTCTTAATCATATACAGTAGATGCGTTGGAATAGGAAGAATCAAGCAAAAATATGTTTCACGAAACAAAATAAATAACCTCAAACTTTTGTGCAATTCATAAAATTTTCACGATCAAAAGTTTTAATTATGAGTTTGAAACAAATAATCACATTGAGACAATTTTTTTACGCTATTGATTGTTATAGTGAACATATTTGTTCAATTATATCATATATATGTATTAATTATTTGAAATTACAATATATTTATGTTTATGATTTCAATTATAAAGGGGAAATGAGAAATTATACAAAAAAATATACATTTTACAATAAAATTAAAATGTGAGCAAAAACAGTGAAAACTATATTCAGCCCAAAGAAAAAACGAAAGTTCCGACCTGCCGGAATCGAACCAGCGACCTGATGATTATCTGCTTTCAACTACAGTCATCCGCTCTGCCAACTGAGCTAAGGTCGGTTGTTGAAAATGTGGTCTAAGTATATTTATTTAATACCTATACGTGAATATAGTAATCTTTCAGTAACTATTTACTATCAGAGAGCATGCACAAGATAAATCCTATTTTATAACCATAGTCGACAAAGGACCACAAAAAAATAAATCAGCCCAAATTTTTTATAGTTAACCAGCTCAAAACAATCAGAGCTATAGATTGTTCCTATTGGAAAGTTGTAAGTCTGTAGTTATAAGTCAAGCCTGTTTAATTATATTTTAAGTTTGCTTATAATATGATATGAATGTTTGAAGTTTGTTGAGTTGCGTTGTGATTTATGCTGAATTAAAGGTTCACTGCATATGAAGACAGCTATCCAGAGAAAAGAAAATAGCAGCCATAGTTGAGAAGACAGCAGTAGAAAAAAGGGAGTCTCATAATTCAATATTCTTTCACATAGACAAAGGTGTTCACAGCCGTATGATTTCTTAATATATGTAAAGTGTTCTTAAAATCTCAAAACAAACATTCTATCAAAGTGGGCAAATCATTCATATAAAGATCAACCAGAATCTGAATTTGATGCTAAATTTCTGCCATGTTTTCAACTTTTTGCCAATTTCAGGTAACAAAGCTTTGTTCATCAAGAGTAACAAAGCTTTTTGCAAATGAACAATTCATATATTCCTTTTATGGGAGTAATACTACAGGAGAGAATTACTTAATGAGAGTATATTCACCAAAACACTTCTGAAAATCAAGTATTAGAGAATTTGTGCAGGTCAATCTATTTGGTCTAAGAATCATATTTCATAGCCTTCCATCTTTCTCAGCCTTATATTTCTATAGGAGTCTGGACAAATCTCGACAAGAAATACTTCTTCATTCTTATGATAAGTGCGAAGATAACATAGCACGGAACATGAAGAGCCCCAACTCCGAAATACCTGCAATTTTATGTTGTCACTAATGCTCGCTCACTATTATGACTTAAACCCGAAATAGAGTGAGAGATTAAGTAGGATATATAAGATGATGAATTGTCTAAAGTACAGTAGAACGTACCACAAGGGAGCATATTGAGATGACAAGTCTAGAAATGAATAAGGCCACCTGTTTAAAACAAGTAATTATAGACGTTTATGAAGATTAAAAAAAAAAGGTTTCAACTTCAAACAAATGTAGGGAGTTTGAATAGTCGATGGTTATAACATTGAAAATGTATGCGTACCATAGTGAAACACACATATGGATGATCCACTGGAAAGTGACAAAAACGCATGTCCAAAGGATGAAATATGCAATTCGGAAGAAAGGGAATCGCTGGAAGAAGCAATTATAAACAGGTTAGACATAGCGGAAGTGCCACAATTATATTAGCTTAGTAGGAGACTGGTTATTTGGTTAAGGAGCTTCTACTTACGAGGCGATTTAACATGACATCGCCCAAAAGGCAAACAGCGTTTACAGAATGCATGCAAATGACCAGCTGCAAGTATATATAAGCAGATTGTCAACTCAGTGACCGGTATGAAAGCAGGTAGAAAAAATGAAACAACTAAGTACTGCGTATAACGCATGAATAAATCATTCAACACTAAAAACATTCATATCACTACTTCGTCCAACAGAACAAGCAAAAATAAGAAAAAAGGATTAAGCTAGTAAAATTGAATTAAATGGGGAAAGAAAAATAAGGTAGAAGCAATGATGTTTGTTGACTCACAAAATTTAACTTGTAATCATTGGTAGTGAGAAATGGGTAAATTATGAGCCAATAAACAAAGTCCGTAAGCACCACTGCCCCTGCACACATCTACAAGTAAAGTGGAGAAGAAGATTACAACTCTTGGGAATTGTTACAACAAACTTGGTCAATATAACCGTTCAGTTATTAGGAAGCACAAATTTTGCAGATGAACTGTTTCAGTCAACTCACTTCTTGCATTTGAAAATTGCAGCATGGTTTAATTTCCATCCAAATTGCGTGGAGAGTTCTTACCTGGAAAATGATTTGCAAGGCATAGTCCCAAAAGCCTGCAGCATCCAGAAGAGGTGGTTCATCTTGGGGATTCAAGCTACTGGGTATACAAGGCGCACTTGCATTATCCCCAAGTGCAGGAGCCACGTAAGTGCCTCTCTCGGCATCTGAACTTACAAAGTTAACCCTCTCAGCAGAGATTTCTTTACGAGATTTCAACCCGTAAATGGATAGTACAGATCCTAGCTGCAACATTTAGTTGAAACATGATCAACTTGTGTCAGAAATAAAAATCTGTAACAGAAAAATCAACAACAGAAAAACACTACACACATGCGCATATCCCATAAAACCTGAATTATTTAGGAAAGGAGAAGTGTTGTTTGCAGAAGGAAATACAAATTTCTTTGATCTTTCTACTACTTAAGTTTGTAAATAAAATTATGAATTAAAATATAGGGGCGCACAAGCAAATATCATACAGAGACAACCTTATTTTACCAGAACATGTATATAAATGCATTCTAATGATAGTTATAGAGCAGATTAGCATACCCCAAAGTAGATGGTCACCAGAGTGAATGTCCACCTATTTTGCAAAAAATGAAAAACAAAATGTAACTTTTATGAGGACAACAGAAAAGTGGAACCTGCATGTTCTATATGAGTAGGCATTAGAGAGAGAGATTTAATAATATATCTTTGTTATGTGCATCACATAACCCCCAAATAGAGCTTGAATTGGCTGAATAGCAATTAGAATTTCATCTGAAACTGCTTGTCTTGTAAATGGGAAATGCAGTAATTTAATTCTTGGAATCAATTGAGCCAGCAATGCAATTCTTAGAACTTAGAATCAATTGAGCAGATTATGGCATAGACAATGATAAGAGGGTGGAGCATTGAAGTTAAAACTTCAATCCTTGAACAAGCAATCAAAGTGTGTCATACATGTTGCTACAGCTTAAAAACAGACCATAACAAGAACTAATGAGGTGAAAGAATGCACCAAACGAAAATGAATTGCAAAAATACAATAGAATCCACACTTCAATGCATGCTTGCAACACATGGATGCAATAATAGAGTTTGGCCCAAGAAAACTACTGGAGAAAATAAAGAGAAAGTGGTAAAAATGTCCTTACTGAGTGTAATAGTAAAATATGCCACCACCATGGACGACAGCATCTGCAGTGAGCAATGCAAGAAGCACCAGAAAAGCAAGTATCCTGTAAGTAAGTAGACAAACAGGATGGATGGATTTGTGACATGTCTTCCAAACTTCATCCTTGTGCAAAGTCCCTATTTTTTCTTGCCGATCCTCCCTGTGCTGATTTCTCGATTTTGGTGAGCCTTCATACCTCCAAACTATCAGTGCAGAAACCACCATAGCTGCAAAGACCCATATGGCACAGACTAGGAATCTCCAGTTCAACCAGTAACCTAGAGTATTTGTGTCGGATGTCATGATTGGCCACCAAGTGTGGTTCGAGAACCCTATCGAGAAGTTCATTTCAGTTCTATTTGTTCAAAACACCAGTTCTATAAACTCTAAACTCTCAATAACAGAAAACACCTAACTGCCAATAATTCCCTTGAAAATGCAATAACTCAGAAACCAAATATACAGTAAACGGTAGGTAGGGCTAGGAATTAGTTAATTATACGGAAATTTGGTAGAAAAGAACCCAAATTTGCTAACGAAATGGAGCTCACTAGTTCAATGGAATCTAGTTCTTTCTGAGACACAAACAAAGCCCTTTTGGACAATTTTGGAAACACTTGAAGGGCAGGAAACAACCTTAATCCATTACAGTCAGAAAACCTGTTATTCTATTACTAAAAAAAGAGAACAGAATTGTAACCAAAGTAAAGTAAAGCCAAACACATGTTCAAATTCCAAACAAGATAATGCAGAGAATATGAATATTAGCCTTGACAACCATTAAAGATGCTATATTTCTTCTCTCAGAAGAACAATTCCCGAACCCCACCCACGCTCCCTCCAACCCCAAGAACACGTACATATATACTATGTAAGACGTGTGGACAAAAAGTACAGAGAAAACACATGATCGGGGGGCATACGAGTAAAGGGCAGTACGCCAAAGGAAACAGAGTTGAGAGTAGAGAGTACCACTACTTGATTCGTGCAATCTTGGGAATCAGTGCATCATTACCCTTTCTCTGTGAAATATGATTGTGATGAAGAATCAAAACCCCAGGCGGGAAATGGGGAATCTGCTATAGTGCTAATTAATCCTCAACGATAACCATCCGATGCTGAATTTGCGGGGTTTAGTTCGGAGGTCCGCTCAATCGATGGGTCCACGGATACAGTACTGAAGGATGCAGTGGGAGAGAGAGATGTTGAATTGAAGAAAGAAGAGAGTGGCAGAAAGAAAGAAAGTAGTCCACGCGGTTTATCATCATCACCTTCTTACCTCTAAATCTCTAATACTCCGTACTACATACGCACTTCATTTTCAACGTTGTATTCCTCGTTCGGGAATTGGGAATCAAGACTAACTCCATTACCATTGCCAGCAAATTATATCGTGGACAGCAAAACGACGTCGTTTTGATTAATTAAAACAGACGGATGAAAGGGCGTTCGTTCCGTGTCATTGACTTTCAGTTCATATATACTGCAGTTACATTTCAACACAACTGCAGGCAGGTACATTTCAACACAACTACAATTACATTTCGATATGAGTACAGTTTCATCCGATAATATAAAAACACAAATGTGAAACGGTTATTCAATATCAGTTCATATACATTGCAGTTACATTTCAACACAACTATAGTTACATTTCGATATAATTATAGTTTCATTGGATAATATAAAAACAAATGTAAGAAAGTATCTTTTGATATGAACTGTAATATTAGTTACGGAGCTCCGTCTCCCACTTACTGAAACAACGTCGTTTTGTGATCACGGTCCACGATATAACAACTGACCATTGCCATTGCGCATAAGTGGTCTTATCTTTTTGTTTAGTACTACTAACTCTGTTACGTAGTATAATACAGTATTTGTTCATATGGTGACTTTATCTAGTAATCAGCAATTAGTTGATAACATATTATGTTAGCAATTTCAACCATTAGATTGTATTAAGAATTTGTAAAAATATACTCCATATTTAATAAAATTATTTTTTACTATTAACGATTAATATGTTAAAAAAAAATTAAAAACGTTAGTATAAAAATGTATTATTATTATTATATATAAATAAAAATAAAACAACAACAATAATAATAATAATAAACTCAACATCGTAACAAAGTGAGAAAAGAGGCATTGATCTCCTCTAAAAAGAGGAGCTCAACGCCCCTCTTCCCTTTGCCCACCCGGTGTGGGATAGGCAAAGGGAAAGGAACCTTGGAACCTTGGTTATCAATTCTTTTTATTGAAAAAATTTATAGGATTTTTTTATTAGTAAATTCGCTACTCTAAATTGTTTTTTACTAAATGGTCTTTTCTGCATTTTTGATTGGTCAAAACGCTGAAAGTGATAATATTTTATTTACCAAATAAGGTCATAGCATTATTCAATTAAAAGTGCTAAATTTAAATCATTTATAATTTAATTTAGTATTAATATACGGAGTATAAAATTGTTAAAAGCAATTCATTGTTTTTTAAATCTGAAAAAGTATTTTCAAGATATATTTATTGAGAACAAATTTGTTAATTAGTAAAATGATCCATATCATCTTTAATTTGAACTTCCTTTTTGTGATTTCAATGAATTACATCTAGGTCAAAGCGCATAGACAAAAAATGATAATAATGTTTTACATTTTAAATTATTTTAAAAAGTGAACATTTTCAATTATAAAAAACCATTTATTTTTTTTTTAAAGAAATATC
Source organism: Ipomoea triloba (assembly GCF_003576645.1). Classification (NCBI taxonomy): domain Eukaryota; kingdom Viridiplantae; phylum Streptophyta; class Magnoliopsida; order Solanales; family Convolvulaceae; genus Ipomoea; species Ipomoea triloba. The sequence continues at coordinate 33,746,037 of NC_044919.1, read as the reverse complement.
TTTTGAGTGAGAATATAGTATAGAGGGGAGTTGGGGAAAAGTTATTGTCTACTTTGTTAGGTAGAAGTTAAAATGTGGTAGCAATTTCAAGTATGAGTATCAATCAATAAATATATGTAAAATTACAATATATATAATTATATTTGATTTCTATTCTATTTAATTTCAATATTTTATATTAGCGGTCTTAGAACAACCTCATTAGTTATGATTTATAGGAATTTTTTGTCATGTCAAGTAGGAGAGGGATGAGAGATAGAAAAAGTGAAGAGAAAAAGAAAAAGAAAAAAAATCTAATAGATTTTTTTAAAAAAATTTGCTTTTGTGCGCGCACTATGCTGGGCGCATCAATAGCTCAAACGCGTGTTTTGCATGTCAATTTTCAACCCATGTGGGGCCACAAAAAACTTGATTTGCATTAATAAAAACGTTAGAAAAAAAAAAAAAACTAGCTTTCCCATTTTGTTCAAAAATCATTGTTTAGTTTTTTTTTTTCTCTGAAACCATTGGGCGTCTACATTTTAGTGGTACTTTTTTATTGCTCTATGAATTAATTAACTCACTTGGGAGAAGGAGATAGAATAAGAGTTAATTAACTTTAAGTTTTATCATATCTTAATATTGAGAATAACTCAATATGAATTTAAAGTTATAGTTGTGCATTTACGTACGAACGTTATTGAGAAATGTTTTGAATTGGTTTCAATCGAGACTTGATTATTATGTTAGTTTCATCTCATGAGACACAAATGCTAGTGAAATAATTTATGTTAATTTTTTTTTTTTAAAGTGCATGTGATGACATGCATTATATATTGTGATTAAAAATTGCCTAAGATCCGCATCGTGCGTTTTACGGTGGCATTATTGCCATGATTAGAACTGGGATAATCACTCCCTTTATGCTTAATTGTCTTTTTGACCAAATTATACAATTTGCATACTTAATGATGAGGTTTAATTTTTATATTATTGGTTCCTATTAGTTACATATTTTTAGTTTGTGATTTTTCAGTTGAATATATTGGTTCTCATCTCTCATGATGACAGTTTAATTTTAGTTTGTGCATACTTTATCTTTACTTTTACGAAAATATCCAAAGCCGTTATTCAAGAATAGACACTGGGTGAAGTAGCTAACCGGCTCAACTAAGAAGCTAAGAATAAGCCATCCCAACATGAAGTTAAACTTGTGATTTCAAAGACACAAACTTACTGTCTGACCAACTTAGTTAGGGCCGAAACCAGTATTGTCTCATATTGGAGGTGTTTGGAAAATGTCTAATCTGTCAAAATTTGATTTGTTTGACAAGATAAAAAACTAAAATAAGTGTTTGATAAATTAGGTATGCCAAACAAAGCTTACATATCTAATATCAGTTAATAGTGAACAATTAATTTATCAAACACCTTTTTATAACCAACTAATACATACTATGAGCTAGCTAATCAAAACAACTAATACAATAAACTATCAACTAATTGCGAAATACTCTTTTATCTTCATTTTCAATTCCTTCAATTCTAGCTTCCATCAATTCAAACACGTACACTTATATCATTGGGAGGCATGTCGTAAGAAACATTATTTCGAAAATTACAAACGACTTTAATCAGCACCTACCTAATAAATTATTCCATCACCTTTTAATAACTTATATTGATAGAAAATTGACAAAATCACGATGAGGTGTACTAGTAGTGGAGGGCACTTGTGGTCCCTATAGAAGTGTGGATTGTTGAGTTATTGTAGCAATCCTTAAAATTTGCGTAGGCATTGTTAAAAAATCATAATTATCGATAAAGATAGATGTTTATATATATTGAAAAGTTGAAATCCAAATATGTGTGTGTAAATATATGTATATATTGTTGGCTAGGATCCTCTTGCATGATAAATACACATACATAAAAATATACATGTATATAAAAATGACACATACAATAGTGAATGTATGTATTTACAATAGTGATTACTTTTATAAATTAAATTTATGCACCTAAGTTATGTATATGTAAATTTATTTTTAAAAATTAGTATAAGTATCATTTCAACGATATGAATTAGAGGTTTTAAATTATATATTTTTATACATACTTTCTTTTATACTCAAATAAAACAATTAAGAAAGTATAATATTTGGATCAGCTTCACCTTGGACGATATAATTTCGGACTGTACAAGACCTATAGCCTCATATCATCGGCCCAAGAAACGGGAATGACTTGTGCCCAATATAACACAACGTTAAAATATAATGGGGCTTACTAGCTTCAATTCAGATTTAAAAAAATAAAAATAAAAAATTAAAAGACAAAAAGACATTGAATTGCCAAGTACTTTGTGCTTAATTGGTATTTTTGTGGCTTTTTTTGAGTAGAGGTCACAAGATCAAACCTCATTAGTGGGTATAACATATGAAGAAAATATATTGAACAGATATTACTCTCTAACAAAGTCAATAGTATTAAGAAAACACAATGTAAGGTTATAATACTGTATATTAATATTTTCAAGTTAAAATACCCTTCACTATTAGGTATTCCGTTAATTAATTATAAATTACTAAATCATTTACCTTGAATATATTACTCACCAAAATAATTTACTTAATTATTAAATACTAAATTAAACCATATATATTATACTATGAAGTATATATACCATTTATTATTTATACATTTACCAATTATAAAATATAACCAATCAACACATGAAATCTTGAAGAAAATAATCAAATTTATCACAAATAAATAAATCATTTACAATATTTTACTTAGACAAACATCTTTCTATTGTAAATACATATATGACTTATGTCATTTATTGATTTATTATATATAAAAATTTGAATCATTTTAATGTAATCATAATTTCAACGTTGTGCATGCACTTACATGAATTGCTTGTATAATTTCATTGTTGGAATTGCGGCAATATAATACCAAATCATATCATAGATAGGGTACTGTAAAAAGTTTAAAATATCACATCTTAATTTGATGGTTTGGAGATATCTTCCAGACTTCCACTTAACAAAGTGATATTCTTTTTTTTAAGGTAAATTTAGCTATTTTATTAATTCATAACATAAAACGTTTACATCAATGATCAATGAAATGATAAACAATTCCTTACAGTCAGACATAGAAACAACTTTTCTAACTATTCTATAGAAAACTTGGATCGCAGACTGTTTCATAACTATGAAGCTATGTTCCTTCATGGAGCTTAAAGCTTCATCAAAGATCTGGGTCTTCGTCATCATTCTGTTTTGCTCGCCCAGGATAAGATCAACACTTGTCGAAACCAATTAAACTAAACGATTTATGCTAATGAAAATGAAAAGCTCGTGAAGTAACGAGAGGAAAAATGCTCGTGAAACTAACGAGAGGAAAACACAATAATAGAGAAAATAAAAAGTGGGTAAAGTCAAAGTATGGTTTGGAGTTCAAGATTACCAATACAAACCCCAATACCTACCTACTATTATTTTATTCAAAGGGAGAGAAAACCGAAGAAGATATGTGGCGGTGGTCGGAGGTGGACGGAGCTGCGATGGTGGTCGGGGCGGAAGAAGAGTGAGAGCAAACATAGAAGGTGACCAAAACCGCCGGCTCAAAGCTCCATTAGAGCTCCGGCCGGAGGCCGGCGGTGGAAGCCGAAGTTGAGCAGCAGAGAAAGGCGTTTGGTTTTAGAGAGAAAAATAACAAAGTGATATTCTTATTTATAGAATTGAAAGGGAGCAAGCTAAGAGAGATCAGAGATAAAAGATGAAAATGACATGCAAATATATTACTCACCATTCATAATGCATGCATATCTTTTTATTTCAACAGAGCTATCTAGCAATCATCTTCTATTATTGGCTTTAATTTGTATGCCTACTTGGTTAAGTAATGAAAATATCTAACAATTATCCTGCGTCTAAGTGATTTTTGTTGAGTCCAGGTGTGTTCATATGGTATTCCTTAATATTTGATTATGATTGGAAAAGAATAGAGTGCTACCCTCCATAGTGAAATAATGGGCCTATCCATGACCTTTTCATGGTAATCGAGATAATGGACCTTCATGATCATTCATTGTAGGATAATGACTATTCAAGCACAAATATACAGATTTATACCTTAATTTAGTTCATCTATCATAACAATTATTATTCCTCAACAATTAATTTGATGATAATAATTCGTCCAAATGCTATTTTAAATTTTAACTAATTAAATTACTTTCTCGAGCTAATTAGTTTCTCCAATTATCATTGTATTTGGTCCTACCAAACTGATTGAACTATTATGCTTAAATCATAAAAAAACATTTGAACACGAAAATTCAAAATATTATACTCCATAGGTACACAAAAAAACACAAGGAAATTCATATAGATTTGCATTGATGCGTACATTTGTACATTTGTAATCTAGCGTGCCAAATTACAGTACTAATTAACACCCTTTATTATTAATAATATAATATATTTTTTCACAACCGTGTAGAGAGTATATTTCAGAAATTTTTTTCAAACAAAAGAGCAAGACAAGAAATGTAAAATCATGATGGCATTTCCCAATCACACCTGGAAGGCTCGGACGCTTCAACTACCAAGTGGAACCCATCTCAACACCCTCCATCCAAACTGTACTAAACAAACCTTATTTTCTTCATCTTCATCCTCATCAACACTCCGGTGTTTGCGTGCGGTCTCTCCGAGGATCCTGGCAGTAATCGTACACCTTATGGTTCCTCTGCACCCACGCCATGGCCGCGTACTGCTGCGCGCTCAGTCCCGTGTAGCCACGCGGCGAGCTCGGGGTCGGCCGGCACCACGCGCCCGCCGACGCCTCGCAACCGCCGATCTTGAAATCCCGGTACCGCCCCACGAACGGCTGGTAATTGTAGTCCGCCTTGTACTTGCCGTTCTCCGTGGCCCACGACGACGCGTCCCAGATCGAGCCGTACACGTACATCGGCCGCTCCGGAAACGTCGCGTCGCTCTTCCGAGGGTACCGTCGGATCGGCACGTCGTCCACGAAAAATCTGCGGTCAACGTCGCCGCAACAGTGAGCCGACACGTTAGGAGACTAAATTACAAAACTTTATGATTCGTGTGGGGGCGACCTTATTGAATACAAACAATTTTCAGACAAAAATAGCATATTAAGGGTTCCTGTCACCTACAGAACAATCATTAATATAATCCTACTTTATGTAGTATTACTCGTCTAGTGTTTAACTAATCCCGGTTAGTGAATCATTAAAGCTATATTTTTATCCCAAGAATATTATAAAATTATAAAATTAATCAATTAACGTTAATGAAGTCGCGTCAGATGATATGATATAAAAGAAAATTAAAGGAATGAGACAATAGAGGATAGTGTTACCGACATGATCTCATTAGGATTCCAAAGAATAGCATAATGGTGAAAAGACTGGGTGGGGTCGAACCAAAGGTGGAATTGCATTTCACGTCCGATGATGTGGCCGTCGCCGCTTCCTCGTATGTACACATTGGTTTGCAAGGTGTACGGCTTTCCCGGCGTCGTTCCCAGGAACTCAATGTCGATTTCGTCGTGGTACCCCGGATACTGCTCGGTGTTTGAAAGCTAACATACACATAATATATAATATCAATTAAATAGTTATTTATTTATTTTAAAGAATTATTTATGTGATTGATCCAGTTCTCACATAGAAAGATGTTATAACGCCGGCAGTATAACCGGGCTGGAGCTTAACGGAAGCCCCAAAATAACCTGACCGATATGAATGGAGAGATTTGAATCCGCTTCCTGTATTATATTATTCACGTTAGCTTGATGATAAGATACACAAACTTATAAGTCGTGGTGAGAAGTTTCAAATTCAGTTGTTAGTGTCATCTTTACATGTACACATATGCACAAAAGAAAGATTATAATGTAAAAATGAGAAAGAAGCAGTTAATGAATGTAAGACCGTACCACCTCCGGTTCGATCCAACCAGATTGTTAATGTGCCCTGATTGTCCAAAGATTGATGTTGAGAACCCCAAAGGTTACTATAACCCTGGTAAAACCCTAGGGTTCGAACTCTAGAGCTAGGGTAGTAGCCAGGGGAAGGGGGACCCTGGGCATTGCTTGAAGGGAGCAACACCAGAAATAGAAGAGAAGAAAGTAGCTGAAGAGCCATATTCAATTCTTGGATGGAATTGAAAAGGAAAAGCTGGAAGAAAAAAAAAAGAAAAAAAGATAGTACTTAATCCACAAAAGTGTATGTGGATAAACAATGTGTGTACTTGAGTGGTTGGATATGAATATTGAGAGCAATGCACAAAGGGTATATATATAATAGGAAGATTATTGCAGGGTCCCACGGGAGATGGATGAATATATTGATGATAGGCTGACGAGGTTGATGGAAGTTAGACATATAGACTCAAAACAAGAAACAATTTTGATGGTAAGTTGTTGGTTTTTCGACTTAGGCATCAACAGTTAGCCAACATGATTGGTCTGAAATTAAGAAAATTTGCTAAGGAAATTAAGAATAACTGTTGAATTGTGAAATATTATTGCCTGAAAAAGGCTCCGAACCCTTTAAAAATCATCTTCAGGTATTTATACAACTCAAACCTAATTATGATATTCAACCTAATTTAGAAAAGTAAATCTCACAAATTAAACCATGTACATTAATTACAAATTGATGGCCTAAAATCACCGGGAATGTAATCTCCTAAATTAGAAACAAATCATTCCAGTTGTTCCTTCAAAAAAAAAAAAAAAGGTAAACGCCTCTTGAAATTGCGGATTGAAACATGCCAAAATCAACCACTTGAGTCGAGGTTTAATGCAAGACCATCGGTGACCAACCCATCACTGGTGGTGAAATATTACACTATTTCGATTTCATAAAAAAGTCATTTCAATATTATTAATTGATAAAACTGTCAATGACATTGTGGTCTAGTAGCACGAAGTGACTATCATAAATACGAGGTCATGGATACTCGCTTCAGTGGAGGTGAATTGACTCGGTATTGACTCACCCAAGCTAACGTATCCAATCAAAGTGTAATGTCAGAAGGAAAGTTTGAAAGAGTGAGCACCTAGCATTAATCTATAATCAAATCTGATCTTTAGCAATAAAAAATAAGTTTTAGTAAAAGCAATCTCTTTATTATTGTTATTATTTTTCGATAAAATGGAGGGGACTATCAAAAGAAAAAAAAAATCTAACTAGAAGAAATAGCAACTTGATTAAGGAAATTAACATCAAAATAAATATATATATAACACACACATATATACTTCATCTTTATTTATCATATTTATTATTCTTCATTCGTCAAACAAATTATTCTTTCTTTTTTTATTTTCTTTAACATGTTATTATAATTTTTAAATCCATGTTTTTGTATAGTTTTTTAAAATATAATTTTTATATACTAATATTAAATTAAATATTACAAAAATTTGAATTGTAAATAACTTAAATTGAGCAAAATTTTATTAACCAAATCTATATTTAATACATGAAGCTAGGATGACTTGTTTCTTTTATTTTTTCACTTGTCGGTGATTTTATTCCCATTTTTCTCATGATATAAGTTGTCACTCTCCATTTGCCCAATCATATAATTAACAAGCTAAGTAATGGTCCCTAGTTTAGTTGATAACTTTAAACTTTTGACAAGAATATACAATCAAATGAAATCATTGTACTCTCATAAATGGAGTACAAACATTATTATTAATCTTTTGTCCATGCCACATTAAGGTGAGATAATATAGGACTACTACCTTCGTCTACTGCTATTTGGACCACGTTACGGAATTAAACATTTTCATCATCTAATGCGAAAATATAAACATATCCATTTTTAAAAAATAAAATGAGATGAGGCCGATCAATTCATACTAATTAATGAATTTAAAACATTTTACGCAAGGTCAATTTCACACTTATTAGAAATTGTCCCAATACCTTTTTCAAAACATGCCTAAAATGTTTGTTTTATATATTTGGTGTATGTTTATTTTCTCATTTTTATTTTCTTTTACTTTTGTGCCAACTCAATTTAAAAATTTCATCGTACACGCTCTTTGTATTACTGGTTATTGCAAGATATATATACACATGAATTATGTTCTAATTATTTTAAATAAAATGTACCAAGCATATCCTTAGTACTGAAAATTATATTATTAATTATTTGATTTTGTAATATCAGTAATTTAATTATTTAAGAGGAAAAAAAAAATCAAACATACCATAGGTCATGCACGTGACTCGACAAGCCGACACTGATAATCGCCACGCAGAAGAATTGCTCACAGCCTCATTTTCCTCCCTATTTTCAACTTTCCATTACGTTGAATATAATCTTGATTATAACAGGTGCGCCCAATACAATATTAACGAGGTGTATTCAATACTACTCCGTATTGTAAAATTTTAAAATAATAATTTTATAATTTTTAAATGACTTATTAAATTTGTTTAGATTTATATAAATTTTGTAGAAATTGTTACAACTATAAATTAAATACACATTTACAAATTATGGAAGAAGTAATACACCACTTTTTAAAAGATTTTTAAAAATTATAAATTGAATACTGTCCAAAATTTTAAATTTATAAAAGTATGGATTAAATACATCCCTAAGTACACAACTATATTTTATAAATTGAAATATGAATAGTATATTAAATTATAAGTCTATTGGTGCACCTAAAATTAAATATGAATGCATAGAAAACTCGACACCATATTGAGATGGAAGTATCAACTTAAATAAATAAAGAATTCCAAATGTCAATTCAATTTAGAACCACAATAACATATTGCCATATATGTCGACTACTTGGGTCCGGCCTACTACTAATGATAATGCAAAATTTAGGGCAAGTAGCCAAGTAGCTAGGCTCCAATTGATTTTATAAGGAGCATGTCAAAAAAAGCAAAAAACCAGAAAAGAAGGGTCCATGAGCCTCATTTGTACAACATATAGATTTCGTGCAATAACTCACTTCAACTAGAATTCAAAACCATAAATAAAACTCTCTTGATAAATTCGTCGTACTAATCTTTCTAATACGTTTTACCTCTTCTGTGACTCTATGTAATTTGTAGTCTATTACATAGGAGTGAAGTTTACCAAGTATACACATTCAGGTTAAAGCTATAAGTTTCCATCATCACCCAAAAAAAAAAACATAAATAAAGCCTTTATTTTTTGGACTTAATTTATGAAATAAACTTTCAACCTTATACATAACCGAATTAAAAATATTTTCTTCTTTAATTTACATGAAAATATGTAGTCACTACCCGAATATGCGCTCTAGGTGAAAAGGTGGAGATAAATCAGTCTAGATTGTTCATAATTGACATGTTCAAACTGAGAAGGCCAATAAGCAACTTCCACAAAAATTTAAATTTAGAACCTATGGTTACCGAACCAACTCGACTGTTTTACCTCCAAAATCTTTTCTACAAATAACACATTTTGGTGAAATATTAATAATTAAATTTTACATTAAATCGCTAAGGACCTTGTGGTCCAGTGGCATCAAACCATTCCCTTTATACTGGAGGTGGTGGGTTTGAGCCTCAGTGGAGTCAATACTGACTAGTTTCAATAGGTTGAGAAAGTAGATACTGCATTACTGCATTGTAATAGAGTTAGTAGTATTCAAAAAAAAAAAAAAAATTACATAAAGTCATAATTGGTTGGAAAGGATCAAAATTCGATCTACTATTTTCATATCACTCTGTATCTTTTCTTTTTTTTTTTTCTTTTTTTTTTTGAATTATATCACTCTGTATCTTTAATCCTTTACAAATTACAAGATTTAAACATGTCATTTGCCCATTTGGTAAAAATGCGATTACTTAATTAATGGGTATATATGGTAGTTCATAAATATAGATTCCTTATATAGTCATTGCTTAGATAAGCTCCTTATCCCCAAGCTAGACAACTATTGCATACAACCGTTTTGTCATTATTTGAGTGTTAATGTGAACACGACATTATCTTTATGTACGTACAATGTCAACGTTGGTTTTGTATAATTGTATGCAACATAATTTCAAATATATATATATATATATATATATATATATATATATATATATATATATATATATATATATATATATATATATATATATATATATAGA